>NW_009706205.1:25913-34724 GCF_000703405.1 Apaloderma vittatum | reverse complement strand
TAGGAGGTTCCACCAAAATATTAGAAAAACTTTTTCACTTTGAGGATGACAGAGCACTGGAACAGCCTACCGAAGGACATTGTAGAATCTCCTTCTTTGGAGACGTTCAAAACCCACCTGGACGCGTACCTGTGCGATCTACTGTAGGTGATCCTGCTCTGGCAGGGGGGCTGGACTAGATGATCTTTTGAGGTCCCTTCCAACCCCTGACATTCTTTGATTCTGTGATTCTGTGCTACGAGGACAGGCTGCGGGAGCTGGGATTGTTCAGTCTTGAAAAGAGAAGACTTCTGGGGGACCTAATAGCTGCCTTCCAGTACCTGAAGGGAACCTGCAGGAAGGCTGGGGAGGGACTTTTTACAAGAGTGCCCACTGATAGGACAAGGGGAAATGGGCTTAAGTTGAAGAATATAGATTTAGATTAGATTTTAGGAAGAAATTCTTCAGTACGAGGGTGGCAAGACTTTGGAATAAATTGCCCAGAGACGTTGTGGCTGCCCCCTCCCTGGAGGTGTTCAAGGCCAAGTTGGACAGAGCCTTGAGTAGCCTGATCTAGTTGAGAGGCGTCCCTGCCCATGACAGGGAGGTTGGACTAGATGATCCTACTAGATGGGCCTTCCTACCCTCTAGCAGATCGACACTCCCCTCAGCTTGGTGAATACGAAATTGTGCACAGGTGTTCAGCAGCTGCCGTGTGCTTGCTGGTGTTGCAGTACGAGTGCTCTGCCTGGAGCTACTGCATCCTTTGGGGTTTCACATCCTCTTTTCTTACCTGTTAGTAATGCATAATGCTATTTTTGTAGCAACCGCAGGGAAGGCTGCACTGCTAGGGAGTGAAGTGAGCAGTGCGCTGAAAAGTGGGACGGGGAGAAAGGAGAAGGCAAAGGTGGTAACAATGCAATCAGCTTGTTAGCCGGGTTAGCTGCAGGCTGCACAGGAACCCCTGTGGACTGCTCTGACTCCTGCTTATAGAGACAAAGGGAGCAATGTCATTTCACTGCCTGTAAATCTTTGCATTTCACGTAATTCCTAAGAGATAAGGAAACTAGGGATGCTTCTGAACTTTGGTATTTGTGCCTTGTTGAAAAAGTGGCACTTGTCAAGTACAGGTTTTCACACTTGAGTCTCTGTGGTGCCAACAGTACAAAAACATACTCTGCACTGACACGTGCCTTCATTATTTCTTTTTAAGCCACGGAGCAAGCCCTGTGGTGCATGCTTGTCACCAGATGCATTCAGCATGCCCGCGATTGCTAACCTTCTGTGCTGAGCAACGTGCCAGTTTTGTGTTACTCTGCATGGTGCTTTCTTTGGGACGTTGGCAGGGAAGGGCTATGGTGACAGCCCCTCTGGGTGGGGATGGTTGGTACACAGGTGATGTTGGGCTGGGGGCAAAATCCTGAGATAAGGGTTCCTGGAAAGGCAGTGAGGGTGGCAGGCCGTAAGAATTCAATTATTTCTTGGGAACAGAGGAGGAGGATTCCTAAAGCACATCAGGCCGTCTCTTTCTTTGGTTCAAAACCACGCGTCGGAGTTCTGCATCAAAGATGTCTTGGTCAGTCAGAGCGAAAGCCAATGTTTCAGGCAGAGCAGCGTGGGGAGGAGCTGGCAGAGCTCCTCCAGTTACGAAAAGCCTTTTGGAGTGGTGTTGCTCTAAGGCAGTAAAGGAGTTTCTGTAATAGGAAAAGGCTTGTACTTTGAGAACCCCAGAGCCACTCATGTACGGGTTTTACTTGCTTTTCCCTTTATTAACTACGATAGCTGTAATGCGGAGGCCTAATCCTGCAAACGCAGTAAGTACTTCACTCCCTACAAGCTTCCCTGAGATTACTGTTAGTTGGACAAAGCAAACAGGTTTGCAGAAAAAGGAGCAAGTCCTCACCATGGGCTGGCTGCTGCGCTCAAAGGGAAGGCCTTCTGGCTGCGGTACTGTCTCTTGGATTTACCGTTGAGTCAACAAGGACTTTTTTTGGGAGATCCATATGTTTCTCTTAAGCGTAAAACTTGACCTGTGTCTATTAGGAAAAATGCTGTAAGCTGCTTCTCTCAATGTCTTTCCAGGAAATGACCCACTCCTGGCCACCTCCCTTGACAGCGATCCATACGCCTAGTAGTACAGCCGAGCCTTCCAAATTTCCGTTCCCGACAAAGGTAAAGCACCCTCTGTGGCCAAGGCTTTTGACAAATTAGAAGAGGGTTTTGCGGCTCTTTCATGTATTTTCATAAGGTTGTGTCCCCCTTTCATGGATAAAGGCTGTTAAGAGAGATTATCTGTAGAAGTCAGATAAATTATCTTGAGTTGCACAACGGCTGCTTGTAACTCATTGTTTTTACTGAGAATTGGATCAAATATTGCTTCTGAGTGATTGTTTTCGAGTGGGCTCTAGAGTAGCATAGTTATCTTTCCTCTTTTTTTTTTTGTTTTAAGCAAGCTTTGGATTTTTAGATTGTAAGATGCTCGAGCCAGGTGGGGAGAATGAATGAATAAAGTTTCCATTACTTTCACATTTATCATTGTGGGTTTCAAATGTGGCTGCTTTTCAGGAGCATTTGAAGCATCTGACACCTGTTGCAGCACAAGAGACATGTTTAGTGTCAACAACAGTGTTTGCCAACTGTGTTTAACAGGCGTATTTGGCAGCTCTTATTTTTTTTACTGTTTCTTCAAAAATGCACATACGGCTAATATGCTAGGAACACATTTTTGGTGGCAGTAGCATGTGTCCTTTCTGTCCATGCTGAGCTGTGTCAGGCCAGCTTAGACTGCTGGACCCTTCAAAGTCATACACTGACAAGTTAGTCAACATCTTTCTTGCAAGAAGTAAACTGGAAATCAAATCATCGATACGCTGCTATTACGAGAGACGTGATTTCTTTTATTCTCATTTTGCACTTTATCCTTTCTTTCTAGGATTCGCAGTTTGTTGAATCCGTAGCACAGACTCACAGTAAGTAGAAATCCAAAGACGACACGCTTAGATGTGTATTGACAGATAGTTTTTTGTGTTAAACGTTGAGAACATCAAATGTTCCCATTGATTAGGGAGCACTATTTCCTGAGCTTTGTTGAACAATGCTGAAACTAAAAAATGCTTTAGAAATTGTATACATTCATCACCTAGAACTTAAGGCAGCAGTTCAGCAGAGAACAAAGAGTTTTTCGTTAGCTGACTGCATCTGGAGTGATGAATGATCTCAATGGCAAACAATGACGTCCTGGAAGGAAGCAACTTCCTAAGCTGATGCTCAGAGACCATAGGGTACAATATGTTATACGTGAAGCGCATAAAACCAACCAATTCATTTTTGATTTACAGAACAGTATGACGCACCTTCAAAAACGTTGCCTAGTTCTCAACCAGGAACATCGTAAGTAACCAGAGTCAGCTCCCATCTCTACGGTGCATTTACTTTAAAGAACCTTAAATTGACTAAAATTTGGTTTAGCGGGCGATTCCAAAGATTAAGGCGTTATCAGTCTGATTTTTCTCAGAAAATTTCAGTGCTGGGAGTTTTCACCAGCAGAAACATTACTGTTTTGTGGTTGTAATGACTGTGTTAAAAAAATCCCACACCAAAACTGAATTAAAAATCCCCAAACCTTCACCCCTAGGTTTTGGATTGTTTTGTGGTTTGGTTTTTTTTTTTTAACTCTTTGTGTCTGTGGCTAATTAACCTCTTGTCACACTTAAGGATGGTCACACTACTAATGCGTTCAGCTGACATAAAATATAAAGAATACAAACTGAATCTGGTCTATTCTGCATATCAATTTGAAGCCTGTGAGGGCTAATAAAGCTACAGCTACAAAACCCCAAACCTAGGGCTGAAATTTTAAAGCAGTCCTATGGTACAACTTTCTGCACTTGCCCAGGGAAAAGTTTTCTAAACCGTGTTTTCCTAATTTTAATTTAAAACAAACAAAAACCACACTTATGTGGACTTTCTAAAAACCTTCATTTGCACACTACTAATATTAACTAGTTTATGTATTTATTTTTCCCTGTCATGTTGTGTGTTCTTTCAGAAGAAAGCTTCTTAGAATTTGAGTCTCAGTGTACCGTGTTTATGTGCAATCGCTACAAAAATTTTACAAGTCTAGGAAGGAGCGCCAGCTAATAAATTAGTTGCTCCAGTAGAAAATTTTAAGTTGGTGGATAAAATAACTTGGTACTGTCCTTTACAAGGCTGTAAAGTCCTTGTGCAAGGCGATTGCAGGACAATTAAATGCCCGTCAGTTCACGTGATACACAGACTTCACATTACTTTGTGGTCCGTTGTTCCATGGAAGGCTGCAAACTGCAGACTACAAAGCTTACTCCAGTTGTTTTTCTTTTCTTTATCATGAACAATTTAATGTCAAAAAAAACCCAACCAACCAACCCACAACAAACTGAGCTAGTCACAAGTTAAGTGGAAGAGCATCTCTCCATCTTGGTTGAGATTGTAGAATTATGCACTCGAGCTCTGTATGATCTGTAAAACAACACTTTTCATACTGTTCCAGCATCATGCAGAGGAGCCCTTGCAGGCTGGCAGTGTGGGATAGTGTCTTGCTGAGCAGTCCACTACTCCCTTAGTCCACTTTTTCTTTTGCTTCTCCTTCTTCCACCCCAGCTTGCTTGTTCTAAACTGTTTTTGGAAATTTTCATTACACTATTAAAAATACTGATTTCAGCTGCTCCAGGCTCTGCTTTCCTCCTCGGCTACCCTACAATTGTCATTTCTCTTTCAGCTTTTCTCGGCTGCTTGTGAAAATCCCCATAGCCCTTTGGTCTGTTTTGCAGGCAGCAAGGAGGGAAGAGAGGACTCTGAAAAGATTCCTTTCCTTAGCCCAGAGGTCCAGAACTGTAAATTTGGCCTGGTCCATAGCTCTGTCCTTAGACAGCATCCCCTCTCTGCTCCACGTCCCTGCCGGCACCTGAGAGCCAGCATTCCTCTGCCAGGGCCATGCATGCGCTGAGGCTGTGGAAGCAGGAGGAACAGGTGGCTGAGGTTTTTTTAGAGCGTCAGGCAAGATTTGCCCAAGGACTTCCTCTACATCTTTCCCTCAAACTGTTCCCTTCCTTTGGGTTTGGGTTTTGGCTTCATTTGCACCACAGGGATTGCTTGCTTTGCTGTTCAAAGCACACCTGACTGTCCGAAAATTCAGCTGCCTGGAGAAGCTGGCGTTACAAAGTGTAGCTGCCTGAGAACAAAGCTGGTGTTTGTGCTGGTTAATTGGAAGTTGCAATCCCAATGCGTCTGTGTACCCAAATTAAGCATTCAGCTTTACAGAGCATGCAAGGGTTTCCCAGATGGATTTCATTCTTGAATACAGCTCCAAAGATAGCAACTGCCTGCGCTGGAATGGAAATAGCCCTTCTTTTAAAAGGGGAGATGCCAAGCTCGGTTTTGGTGATGCATCTTTAACCTAGCTGGCAGAGAGGGACCAGCTTGTGCTGTCAGTGGGCTTGTCTGGCAAGCGATACTAATTTTACTGCTGCTTCTCTGAACTATTTTAAAATAGCTTTACAGGGAGATTGATGGTGTGAATATAAGCTGCAGATGAACAAGTCCTGCAAACAAAAACCTGGCATTTATTAACTCCTGAGCCAACTAAAGCATTAAAATTATTAAAGCAGATTTATTTTCTTTAACTAGGTATTTAAAAATTTGTTGGATTCTTGTTTTGGGGAAATTGGCTTTGTCCTTGCAGAAGTATGACTCATTTAAAGTTTTAGACTTCTTTCATCCTAAATTGAATTTAAATAGTTGCAATGTTCTTTTATGCTGATACATTTTATTTACCAGCATCTCAGGTGAAAAAGGCAGTCCTTTTTATTGTGTAACCTTATATCAGATTTGAAAGAAGATCTAGGTAGTGTTTCCTTGCAGTATCCTTTTTACCTTGAAAGGAAATACAATTCTTTAAGCAAAACAAAACAGAAGAAAACACTTTCAGGTGGCAGTAGACATTTGGCCAAACTGCCCAGAGCTGTGGAGAGTGGCTGTATTGTTGCTGTTGTTCATTTTTTTGCTTTTTTTGTGTCTCAGCGGTGAGCTTTGGCTCTAGCTCACATGCAAAGTTGGCGTGTGTGGGATTGCTGCAGACTGTGCACCGTTTGCCTTCTGTTGGAAATTCAGGGGCCTCATTTTCCAGGGTGGTGTTTCCTAGTGCTTCTCTGGAGTGTTTACTCTAAAAGAAGAGGGAAGGGGTAATTTCCACTGAGAAGGTGTGTAAGGAAATGAGGCAGTGGAGGCTGGGAGGTTCAGAAGGGTAGTCCCAGGGGCACGGCAAAGTCAAAATGCCTGAACAAAGAGAGCACGGAGGTCTTCATGGGTGTAATCAGAGTCCTTGTGCACTGAGAAACTTCTTCCGCATCAGCGAGTGGTGCTTGGGGCCTTGTGAGGTCAGTACCTTTGCAGGAGGTGTCACCTGTGCAAGGAGGGTTTGGCTCTGTACTGGTCGACACAGGAGAACTTTGGGGTGTCTTCACATCGTTCTGCTCCATGGACAAGAGCAAATTTGTCACTTCTGGTTTGTGGACTTGCTGCTCATTGTGAAACCATGGCCAGCCTTGGCAGAAAACATGGACCTATTTCAATGAAAGTCTCTCAGGGCATGTCAGCTGCTTTAGTATGAGTGTAACATCATAGAATCATAGAATGGCCTAGGCTGGAAGGGACCTTAGAGATCACCTAGTACAACCTCCCTGTCATGGGCAGGGATGCCACCTCTCGATTAGACCAGGCAACACGTGGGAATCGAACCCTCGACCTCGGTGTTGTCATTGTTGTCAGCACCACACTCAAACCACTGAGCTAAAACTTGTCTAGTTAGTGAGGAGTAGTGCTTAAATAAGGGAATTAGTTTATTACTCAAGGTTTCTGCTCCTCTGGTCACAGAATCATAAAAGCAAACTGCTCAGGGTCATTAGAGGTGACCCACAGAGCTGTGAATCTTCTTCACTTTGTTCACAATTTGACATGAAGGCTTGGAAGAGTATGAAGATTTGTGTTGTTCTCCTTTTCCTAACAAGCATCAGGAACACTATCACTCCCCCCACTTTTCCAAGGTGATGTGGTTCACGGGGATTTCATATTTCTTTTCTTGCTCTCAAATGTGTTGTCATGAGGGGTTGGAGGCTCATTTTGATTATTTGAGCATGAGAAACATTTCCCACAGAAAGCCTTTAGTTTGAAACAAAATTAAAAGAAGCAGGGTTTGGACCTGCTTGATGAAAATCCCTATTGATTTCCAGGCCATTTATCCCATTTTTAGAATGAGACTTGTGTAATTCTCTGGACTGAGTGAGGACTTGATCTTCAGCTAGTTTCAAGGTCTGAACCACTTTACTTTGGAATAGCAAGAGTTTCACCAGTCTGATTTTCTACTCCTTTGGGGATGCCTGGTATGATGACGAAAGAGGGGGATAACAGTTTGGGAGAACTTTGGACCCCTCCACACAAATCCTTCTCTTCCAGCCTTTTGAGGGCCTCAGTAATGCATTGAAATTGCAAGCAGTGGTTACCAGCTGCAGGCAGAGGACTAAATTGTGCTTTTGGAAGCATTTGCAGGCAGCCTGCTCGCTGCTGTGGCAATCGTAAAATAGAGGTTGTGCTTCCCCACTTGTCAACTGCTTTGAGCGTCTGAACTGCTCAACGTTACCGTTACCACTGAGATGTGCGGGAGCATGAGGTTCGTTGTAGAGAGAAGAAATGAGATCAGCTTGACCTAGGCATTTACTTAAGTATGTGTGATAGAAGAAGAATAGTAGATAGAAGAAAGAGAACCCCTGTGACCCCTGTGAAGAAATATTCTGCCCCTGAGAGCAGAGAGTGTGAACACACACCGCTGCTGGTGCAGAGGTGATGCTTTCTGCCATTTGGCGAGCCAGTGCAGGCCAGTAGCACTCTTGCTATACGGGGATCAGACTTCTTGCAGCCCACCCTGCTGTGTTAGTGTGCTAGGCAGGAGCTTTGCCCCCACAGAACTTTGTCATCCGTAGATGGCAGCCCCAGTGATGCTGACCTGGTCCTGAGATTCAGTTGGAAAGCAGAGTAAAATGTCGAGGTTGTGCGTAATGACGAGGTTGAGCAGACTGAGCATGCCGAATGTTCAAACAGGGTGTGGGAGGTTGCATTTTTTAGCAAGCGCAAACCAAGGCTTTTTCGGTGGCTGGTGCTTGAAAATTTGTCTGTCTTGGCTGATATTTATCTTCTGATTGTTTTTCAGAATGCTCCACGACGACCTGCAGCTCAGTGATAGTGAAGAGAGCAGTGACGAACAAGTCAGTTTTAGATGTTTTATACACTAGGCACACAGAGTCCCCTTTAAATCATCAAACTTGTTGCATTATTCTGAGTTCCTTAAACTGACCTTTCCTTCCCCTCTCCTCTTTCTTTTTTTGAACAAAACAGGTTGTTGAAAAGTCACCTTCTTCACTTGCTCCTCCAAGGTACAGGTTTGTTCCCAAACTACTAACTAGACCAAAGAAGGAGGAAAATTAAGACTCCTTTTTACATCAGGGGGTGGGTGGCTAAGGGTTCATGTTTTCTCTTGAAGATCCGGCCTTTGGTTTCTAGCAGACTGAAGCTGCTGTTAAAAACTGGCTTTAGTTTTGTGGGGTTTTTCAGAAAGCTACAGTCAGAAACGAATACTCCAGATGTACGGGATAGTGCCTACGAACCAGAATTTTATTTGCCCAACGGTTCCCTTCTTTTCTCCTCTTCCTCCCCCCCACCCCCACCAGTGTCTATGTAGATCGTGCCGGAGCTAGTGGGATTTTCAATTGTAGCAATGGTGGCTGAGGTGGGAGTCCAGGTTCA
>NW_009706205.1:12738-25869 GCF_000703405.1 Apaloderma vittatum | reverse complement strand
GTAGCTCACTGAGGCTGTTTCAGCTCCTCTTGATAAGGCAACTGACTGCAAGCAGTTCCTGCCATGTGATCTTAGTCAGAAGCAATAGTCAAGGCAGAGCGAACAGCCGTGTGCCAGCATTAGCGGAAGGAAGGTGGAGAAGCACAGAGTGTTTCCTACAGGAGAGCACTGACATACATTTTTGGCTTCGTCTACAAGGGTGGACCTGCAGAAGGGCAGAGCAATTCCTGGCGTGATCTGCGTCTCTGCAAGCTCTTGAAATAGTGTTCTCATGGTATCAGTCTGGATCAGCAAGCAGCTTGCGTCCAGATCATACAGATGTGTTGACACTGACATGGGAAATAATGTTCAAAGTAAAAAAGGATCAACATTTTGACGTTGTAGGCCCATTTCAAAACAAGAAGAAGCCGTGCATAGAAGTCATGGCTCTGCCACAGTTCCATGCACACTCCCATTGTCAGTTCTGGAGGAAAACACTTTGCGTAGGGGAGAGTGTTGCAGAAATGCTGCTGCTTGACATGGCCCATAAAAAAACGGTTACAGCACCTTGATGAAGAAATGAAAACTTAAGGGAAAGAAAACAAAAAAAAAAAGAGACCATTGATATTTATGTTACTGTCCTGTTAGCCTGTATTGGAAATTTTTCTTTTGAGGATTGAGCCTTGTAGAAAAGCACTTGTCAGTTTTGATTGTTTTTTAAACTTTAATTGGCTAAATTCAGTTTCATGTTGTAGCATTATGTATTTGTCTGACTGAGTTGGAGTCAAAGGTTTTATTTCTACAGGCTTTTGTATTCTGTTGCTTTGTCTTTTGAGTATGGCAACATATTCCTCTGACCTTCTCCCCTCTCCTCTCAGTGCCTAATCATGGGGTTTTGGTTTTGTTTTTGAATCCTGCCGTGTCAATATAACAAGTAAGTAACCTTCACCCATGCTGCTTTCTAATTTTATCTCATGGTGGCCTTGCAGTGCGCTACAGTCCCAGCCCAAGAGTGTGGCATCAGCACATTCCAGCAGCTGGAAGTCAGGGAGCACCAGTGACTCAGACAGCTCTTCAGACTCAGAGACAGAGAGCAGCTCAAGTGCCAGTGAAGCAAACGACCCTCCAACAGCATCAGCACCTGAGGTGAATGCAAAAGAAACTTAGAGGCTGCTTAATACAGTCTCTTGCCTCAGACTCTCTGTTGTCTGACTGGAGTCAGGGCAGGAAGCCTGAAATACTGTCATTGTTCAACCGTCCCCTTTACATCTTTGCTGCATCATCAGACTTTTCTTGCCCCTTGCTACCCTCCTAGAGTTTGTCAGTTAAATAGCGCTTAGTAACAGCATAATTAGACTCTTAGGTGCCTAACCCTGAAGTGTTCACATTTCTCCTTTGACATCATTGTCTACCACTCCTGGTGGATTTAATGCCTCCACTGGTGAGCCATAAGCAAGGAGCGGATGAGAAGCAGAGCTTCTGAGATGTGTTTCAGGTCCACCTCTGCCCATGCAGCTTTTATGGGTGCTGAGGCTATATGCTAATTCAGGGTGAGACCAGCTTCCTGCAGCTCCTGTGCATAAGCGACAGATTCAGCTTCTCCCAGATAGCAGCTGAAGTGATCGGACCTGCAGGATGGATTGGAATGTGCTTAGACTTGCTTCTGTTGAATTTGTCTCAGGAAGTTCTGCACTGGTGTTTCTGAGACTTTTACTGGGAAAAGCAGACAAACAGAACTTGGTGCCTTAGAGTTTTACAATTGAGACCATGCATTTTTAAAATATCTTCTGCAGAAGTGCTCACATGGTTTTATATGGTTCCTGCAGCTTGCAAAACATTTTTAGGCCAGTGGGAGTTGCATGGTTATTCCTACAGACCACTCCCCCACCCCTAGCTTTCTTTACTTTTACCTTAGAAGCAGAGAAACAGGCAGAATTTTATATGCAAAAAACCCAAAGTTTGAGAAGGCGTATCTTTTCACCTTGCATCTAAGATACTTTGCCTTCCAGCAGTTTAGTTAGGCTTTGCTGTCTGGAGTACGGCAGTCTTGAGGAAGGGAACAGGTGCTATACTTCTTCTGCCAAATCCTGCCTGATTTGTCCTGAAAAATAATAGATTGTAAGATCCTTCTCACTCTAGTGAAGTCCGAGCTATTCGTTATTGGCCGTTTTATCCTTTTTTATTCAGCAAACTGTTCATCCATGGTGCTTAAGGCTCAGATGGCCCATTTCTTTATAGGCAGTTCTTCACATGCAAAGGACTTTGACCTATATGCAATAGTTCCTTCTTTTGCTGTTTTTCTCCTTTTTTAAAAAAACAAGTTTCTTAAAATCCTTTATGTTTGGAAAACCCAGTGAAAACCCATATGGTGGCCTAGATCACAAGCAAGATAGAAGTCCTAGATCATGCTACTCTCTGATAGCTATCTAGATAATAAATTCAGGTTTACTAAGTTTGTTGTCCATGTTTTTATAGTGTTTAAACAAAGAAAAAAAGCTCTTACAGTGGCTAATAAGCTACAAATCTAAAGAAATGAAAGCAGATTTGTGTTACATGAAAAGTATAGTGGGATTTGTGGTTTAATTTACTTACAAACCCATGGTAAAACCAAACTGTGCTCTGATGGTGCCCAAGTAACGAGCTGTACATTTCAGTGATGTTGACACAAACGTGGTATTTTCAGAATGGGCCCCAGACAATCGTGTCCCTGATTTTCAGCTTCTGTGATCTGGTTTAGGGCCAGCTGGGTTCATTTTTCTCATAATGTGTCAGACTACTGTTAGATTAGGCTGGGCTCGTAGCAACCACACTATGTTACCTGTCCAGAGCTCTTCAGACCTTGGTTGTTGCTCATGCTTTGCTGGACCCAGAGGGGAGCAGGTGTTGGGATGCGTAGGCAGAGGACTCGGAAAAGGCTGGACTTGATGTTCTAGCCATACAATTTCTTTTGTTAAATGGTTTTCTTTTGGTTAAAGCACAAGGGCCTACCTGTCAGGCTTGAGTGAGATGTGATAGCTGGCACAGCTGCTTGTCTGTTTTGAAAGCCACGCTGTGTGCAAATAACTCTGCAAAAGCATTGCAAGGACAGCACCTAATCCATTTTTACAAGTGCTGCTGTTTGCGGTCTGATTGTGAAATGACGTTGGTTAGTGGCAAACTAAGACGAAGCTTTCACGTAGACTGGTCTCTTACCGAGTGACAGGTAGGGCTAGCGGAGATGGAGGAGTGCTGTGCAACGTTTGACTGATCCTGTGCAAAAACCAGGTCCGTGTTTCTGAAGTGTCGATGTGCACATGCTAGAGCATCCCCACTGTCTCATGGTCTTTGCTCTCAAGCCCTTTAAGTTGTAATGAGAAATTTTGCTGGGATCTGGTAAGCTGTGCTGGGATGGAAATAGCCCATAAAGGTATCAGTTTTGCATCCTCTCTTTCTTGTTTTGTCCACAGCCTGACCCACCAATTTCTAACAAGTGGCAGCTTGACAACTGGCTAAACAAGGTGAACCCACCGGCAGTGCCAGCAGAGAGTCTCAGTGACATCGCCCACGAGGATGGGCGTGAGAAGGGCAAGGAGCAGGGGCAGGGCGTCAGCAGCAGCTCCTCACACCAGGGGAGCCGCAGGAGCCTCATCGTAAGTGCTGCAGCCCAGCAGCCAGGGCTCCTCAGGATGCGCATCTTCTGTCCAAACGCCACTGCCAGACGTCTCCTGTGCGCGCTGAGGAGCCCTCCCCCAGGCAGACCGTGGGTAGCAAAAGGCCCGGCAAGGCCCCGGTGCACGAGGGGCCGAGGCGAGGCCTGGAGGTGGAGAGTAGCGACCCTGGTGCTTTCAGGGTCAGAGACCGGTCTTCCAGAGACAAGCCAAAAGTCAAAACGAAAGGGAAGCCGAAATGCAGCATCACAGAAGACCTGAAGCCAGCCCTGCAAGAGCACTCAGAGAAGAAAAGGCACAAGAGCTCCCACCAGGCCAGCGCCAAACCTGCCTCGGACCCTAAGCCTGTGAGAGACGTTTTGCTTGGCAGTAGCCAGGAGCCTCTCGCTCTCAGTCCCCTTCCTCAAGGCCAGGGCACAAGCCCCACCAGCACTAGCAGCTACAAGGCTGCCATCGTGGCCAGAGAGGATTTTCAGGAGGAGAAACTTCCCTTGCCTGTCGAGGAGAAGTTGCTCTCACCAGTAACCGACTCCCCTGCCTGTGAGCCCCTCATAGTGAAAATCCATCTCCCTCTCCTGTCAAGGGTCCCCCAGCCACCTCGGAAAGGGAGTTGCAAGAAGAGAGCAGAGGCCAAGGAATTCCCTGGTGTAAAGAAGCAGGACTTGGAGAGTAAAACTATGGACACTGTGGACAAGTGTCTTCAAAAGAGGAAGGTGAGAGGTACTTTAAAACACTTTTTGCTATGTTTTCTTGAAATACTCAATGTCTCAGGTAACAAAGCCCCAGCTTTCCTACGTCAGAGGAGCTTTTGGCAGTTGTCTGTGTGGCTAGCCAGTCCTCTCATAACATTTGCAGTTTTCTTTGGCTTTTAACCTAAGCGGAGCTTTGTAAGCCTGTGGTACTCCCTCCCCCTGCAACCCCTTGACGAGCAGCATGGTATCTGAAGCACCTCCCAGACTGTCCAGTCACCTATGCTAATCCAATTCATGTCTGTTGTGGGAGAGCACCTTTGGCAGTACCCAGGTTTGTAGGAGTGCCCAGAGGGAAAACTGACCCAAGCTACCCCAGTCTGTTCTTTTCAGTTTTGTCTGTGTAGGCACCTTCTGCTGCCATAGCCATGAAACCTCAATCTGATTTAGTGTAGTCTTTTTCCTGTGTGGAGTCATTTATTTCCATGAAA
This sequence comes from Apaloderma vittatum, assembly GCF_000703405.1. Lineage (NCBI taxonomy): Eukaryota > Metazoa > Chordata > Aves > Trogoniformes > Trogonidae > Apaloderma > Apaloderma vittatum. Next base: position 21,063 of record NW_009706205.1, on the reverse strand, counting down.
CAGGTGTGATTTCTTGCTTGTGTAAAGAGGAATGAATTCTGCAGGTGTAGCTTGTGTTATTACCATTTTCTGAACTTCTTATAGTTGTGGGGGAGGATTGAAAAGAGCAGGGAAATGGGGAGGAAACTTGAGAGACCCTCATTCAGGTGAGCTGATGATTTGCGTGCTTTTTATTCTAAGATCTGTAGAGCGCAGTTAAATTTTTTTTTTTTTTAATCTCTCTGCCTAGTGGTTCCTGTTCTTCTGGAAGACAATGGCTGCAGTTGTTACTGACTGTTTAAAATTTCATCGTATCAGATTCTTGTTAATAAAACCAAAAACCACTGCACATCTGGGCAATCAGAGTGATCTGTACTATGAATGCATATTTTCCTTCCCTTTGATACAGAGTATCACAAAACACAATTGCTTGCAGTTCATGACTTTTCCAGGAGGAATCTGAATACTTTTCTGTATGATTCATACTGACTACGACAAAAAAACCCATCTAAAATAGCTAAATTGCTTCTTTTCAGCAATGGGAGTGCCTTAATTTTGATTACTGTTATCAACAAGAGGCTTAGCTGTTCCATGCCCACCACAATAATTAATCCAAACAAAATAATTAATGCAAACAAAAATAGTTTGAATGTCATTTTAGGATATTTGTCAGTGAGACCGAAATCTGTATCTGCTGTGGTCTAAATTTCAGCTTTGTCGGTTCTGATATCTTTTCTTTTTTACCCAGAATCAATCAAACTTAGCTGTGTTAGTCTGTAGTTTTCATGCACTTTCAAAACCTGAGTGATGTTTTTCCCTTTTTGTTTTTCTTCCTGTTAGAGAGAAGTGGAGAAGGATATTGGTAGAAAGAAAATGAAATCAGAAAAAGGAACAAAAGCTGTGCAGTCTCCAGCTAATAAAGATTCTCATAAATTGAAGTGAGTATACAATGGTTGGATGGCAGAAAGATGCATAAAACCGAGTCTTTCTGAAAAAGGTTAAGGTGAGGAACTGTATCTGCCACCCTTATGAGTTTGCGTATAAGACAACGTGCATTCTGAAACCTCATCTGCTGCAGATCTGTCTTGACATCCTGGAACCAACCACGTGGCTGTGGGAATGTGATTTATTTGCCTTTTTATTTGCTGCAGATGCAAAGAGACACTTGGGTGTCACCTGTCTGCCTCTCCCTTCTGAATGCTGAGGGTTGTGATTCAAATCATTCAAGCACAAGTTGATGTTGCAATGGCTGATCGTCCTCCCATATATGTTTTTACACTGCTGCAAAAGCTTTGACTAGATGATCTTTAAAGCGTCCTTCCAACCCAAATTATTCTGTGATTCTAGATGAGTAAAACTTGAGTGTTCAAGTATCAATTATTTCTACTTTCATGAGAAATGGAACTAGCATTGCAGTGCTTTTAAAAAGGGAGTTGAACTAGATGCGCTTTAAGGTCTGTTCCAACCCAACCCAAGCTGAAAGTGTGGCCTGAGAGTCGTGACTCTCCTTGCTCTGACTGAGCAGTCACGTCCACAGCAGAGACTTCTGTCAGCCTCTGGGGAGCGGATGTTGTACCAAGCAGCACAGCATGCCCGTACCTTTTCACGGGGTGGTCATTGCTGATTTCTTCATTGGGCGGCTCCTGATGAAAGACAAGTCAGGTGTTGATGCCGATGCTGTCTGCCCCCTTAGCTGCTTGTGCTGTCCCTGCTTACAGGCTTTGAACAGCACTTACTGGCTGGCTGCTGGTGCACGCAGCGTCTGGGCTGGCTGGGGCCTGTCTTCTCCCAGCTGGGAACACGGAGGATAATGGGATGGATGTTGCAGAGTATTGCAGAACTCTCTTTGCTCGCCTCGCTGCCGCACAACCAGCGCACCTTTTGAATCATGAGTCCGTCGGGAATTTCAGGTGGCCTTTCTGGCCAGGAATGTCTCATTGATTCCAGCATAGCATTGGCAGTGCTTCTGGTAGATCTGGTGAAACTTCTTACCCCATAATTTGCATAGCGGTGTCCTGCCAGCATTTTGGCTAGGCCTTTGCTAGAGGGAATGATTCCAGGAGCATGTCGTCAAACGGGCCGTGTTCCTGAAGGGAGAGGCTCAGGAGTCAGTCATGGGCTACTGCCTTCAGTCCTTCCTTGCTTGTGGCTTGAAATTGAGGTGTTGACTTGGGCTGCCATGTAGCGCTGAGCTTTGTGTCCTCACAGTAGGAGCAAACTGCTTCTTCGCAGAGGAAGCACTGAGAGGTTGGAGCTAACCTTTGGTTGAGCGAAGGCATATTTGAGCTGGGGTGATAACGGAAGGACTTTAATTCTCGGGTTCATTCCTCCCTTTTCTCAGTGAAAACGAGCACTCCCTTTAGCCATGGCTTTCAGAGTAGGAAGGATAGGATGCCTTTTTGGGGAGAGAGGGCTCTGGGTAAGCTTAGCGCATGCTGCTGTGTTCTACCTAGAATAGTCCTCTGGAGCATCAGCTGAGTAGTGAGGTAGAGAAGGTAGTGAAACTCAGGAGCGTGTGTGCAGTGAGTAGCGACTGTACCATGAAAAAAGTGACTTGTTGGAGAGGGGAGAGGACTGTCCCATGTGCAGCAGAATGAAACAAGATGTACAACACCATGCTTCGCTCTCCCTGATTTTAACTGCATTTTCTCCTCTCCTGATGCTGCAGTCCATGAGTTGGATTTCACTGTTTTCTTGAGAACTTTGAGAAGTTGAATAAAAATTACGTAAATTATAAGCAGTAGTGAAACAAGGTTTAGGACTATTAGGTGCTGCTTAGAGCTGCTAAATTTCCCTGATAATAGTAGCTGTAGATGATCAGAAAGCTGTTATGTCACCGTATTATTATATGTGATAGTCTCTGCCACTTAAAAGCATGCATTTTAAGTCTCTCTCACTTGAAACCTCTCAACTTTATATGTGTTGTCTTGTTGAGCTGTAAGGCTTAAGGGAACAGCTCAGTTTAATTCTGTTAAAGCATGTACAGGATCAAGTGTCAGGGTGAGTATGTCTGACCATAGAAGATATTTTCTCCGATAATGAGGAGAGAGAGATACAGTGCGACCATTCCTTTGCCTTGCTTGGTGGTTTGTCCCAGGGATTTTAGTTTCCGTAATTACCTCTCTCCCTCTTTCAGTGAAAAGGGGCTGTGTTGGAGGGATGCCTTTTCTGCAACTTCCTAATACTCTGGTTGCAAGTCTTTACTCCAAGGACAAGTCTTGAGGCTTATTCCTACTTGAAAAGCAACTTGCTTGTACATTGTGGGCAGCTGAAGATGTGGTGTCTTGTGTGTGATGAAGTCCCTTAAGTTTTGCTTTGCCTTTTTTGGACTCTTTATGTTAACAAGTCGTATTGCACTTCCAGAGAAATTTAAACAGAATTGGCACACAACGTAACAGAGTTTTTTAAAAAAATCTACATTAAATGTACACTATATTCATCTCAGTTGCTTAATTCACTTCCCATCTCCAGAGCACCAAAAGCCTCATGTGAAAACCAGAAGAAAGATGTCTTGTTACCCGCACCACTGTCACCAATGTCTGCTGCACATCCTTCACCAAAGTTAAACAAGAAGGCCCAAAAGAGACTCGTGAGTGAGAGCGGCGAGCTGCCTCCGACAGATAACACTGCCAGGAACAAGAGCAACCACAAGGATCCTTTATTCTCCAAGCACAAGAAAGTGGAGAGAAATCATGCTGAGCTGTTGAGGGATGTCAAAGTATGTGTCTCTTGTAACTGGTGGGCTGTTTCCTGTGGGTACTGTGTGATTCTCTTCAGAAGTATGCTCTAGAGGTATTAAAAAGGAAGGGAAAAAAAAAAGGAAAAGAGCCACCAGAGAAAGGTCTTAGAAGAATTTTTGCCTCTTAATGGCCATGTGTGACCCTGTTTTGCTAGCCTGAAAAGCCTGTATGGTAACTGCCCTGCTGACCTTCTATAATCTGTCTTATTCTTGCCAGTGAAAAATAGTGAGAAAGGGTAACGATATAAAAACAGAAAGAAAGAGAATCATGTTTATGGTAGAAACAGTTACTGATTGTAGGCAACTGCAAGTACAGTGTTGGCGCATAAAAAATAAACGTGCTTACAAAAAGAAAAAGTGGATTGCTTAAAATTAAGAAAGAAGCAACCTGTGACTTTGACTGCAAACTGGATATAAGATTTTTTAGCTTACAAAATTGTTAATGGTCCTTGCAGCTGGATCTTTGCCTTTTGGGGTTATAAAATTCAGCTATATTGCTGGTTTACTGGTGGCTGAGTGTTGTCATGTATGTTAAGCCAGACTGTGCATGCTGTATTAGTTGGCTTGCTTTTTCCTGCTAATATAGTTAGTAATGGGGAATCTGCAATTGTGTGGTTAAGCTGGAAATAAACATGAATGGATATTACCTGTTCCTGCTTTGTCTAGTGGCCATGAAAAATGTGCTGCTTGCAGCTTTACTGCTATCTTAGTTGTGCAAGGAAACCTGCTACCTGTTTTTTCTGTGCTTGGGAGAAGTTTGAATGGTATTAAGCCTTACTAGCAGTCAGGTAAGGAGCCAAATTTCCATTTCCGTTATTGGAGAGGGTGCTGGGGAAGATAGAAAGAAAAGGGGGAGAGACTGGATAATAGACTCTGCCTTGGACAGATCAACATTTTTACTTGAAATGTAGGAAAACCAGGTTTGGCATTGGTTTAAATCCCTCTAACGAGCTTTGTCTCTACAATGTGGTTTTTCAGGGATCTGCGGGGAATGTCACAAATCCTTTCCCAGAACCTTCATTGCCAAATGGTGCCTCCAAGCCAAGGAGACCTCTCCTCAAGCTTGAAAAGTGAGTTTTTGTTTTACACCCCTCACCTGTACTTTCTGAAGGCACCAGGCAAGGCTGGCCCTGAAGCCACCCTGGCTTCTGCATCTTGACGAGCACTTCTTTGGGGAGGAAGGAGAGAGGGAGAGATGGCTCAGACCTGCCCTGTGCTGCCTTCTCGTGCCTGGGACTTACCCCACCCAGCACAGAGCAAAGGTCTCATTACAACAGTTCTTGGCTTGAGGGAATCCTCTCTAGAAATCAGGTACTTGTGAACTCTGAGAGACGATGCCTCTTGTGCCTGCCTACAAGTAACGGGTCTTGATTTCCTGATTCTTGACAAGCGTCAAGCTCCTCCATGACAAGGTGCTGGCAAGTAACTGATGTTTCCTGAGAGGGCACGACTCTTTACTTGCTCTTCTTGTTAGTGCACAGGTGGCTGTGTTCCATTTGCACAGTGAACAGCTTATCCCGGTGCACAGAAATGTGGGGGGGACAACTTCATCATCGTTTATGGGCTGACTGAGACCAAGGCCTGTAGAAGCCTTGGTGCCCCTATCTCTTGTAAGCAGGTAATCTGAATGCAAGCTCTTTTGGTCTGAGACGAGTGCGTGGTACTGCAAAGTTTACTGTAAGTTTCAGTCAAAACGTGTCTGTGGTTTTGTACTTGAGGAATGATAGGAGATCATGTCGCAGCTGTCTTTCTGTGGGAGTGAAGAAGTAAATGTGGCCTCATAGTAGCCTAGCCTCCGGTGGGATTTTATTTTGAAATGTATGTTTTCAGTGTTATTCTAACATAATTTTTTTTCATAAATCAATTCATTTTATCTGTGTATTCAGCTACAGTGTATTTCTGAACATGCAAACAACATTAGTGACTATGATGGTTGTGATATGTGTTTGAAAAGACTAACAGGCTTACCAAAACAGGGTGTTTGGACTCATAGCATCTTCTAGATATGAAGATAAAAATGATAATTTCCTACTCTTTTTTTCTCTTTTATCCCATCTTTGTCCTCAATTCAGACAGCATCCAATTGAGTACTACATGGAAGAGGCCAAGAAGCTGAAGCACAAAGCTGATGCAATGGTAAGTCTTGGCCCTGTGTCGAAATGTTAACCAGCTCTTGCATTCGGAGCCGATAGCTGCCCGCACACGAGTAAGAATCGCTGGCTCACGTTGCTTCCATGCTCCGTACCTGGCGTGAGTTCAAGTCATATGTGGGGAGGGTGTCTGTATGTGCCACGTGTTCACATGTTTCCTGTTGTTACAAACACATCTGGAGGACGCGGCTAGAGAACAGGGTTCAGAACTGGCGTTGCTGGAGGCGAGCAGGCCTGTTTGCTTTGCAGAGCTATCACAAAGCACTCAATTTTAAGTCAATTTATGGCTCATTCAGGTACCGTACGTTTGCTGCTTTCCATTTACCTGTGAAAATGAAGTTGAGGGAATACTGCAACAGGGAAATCCCATCTGCCTCTCACGAGGCAGGCCTCCAAGACCAGACTATAATATCCACAACATGTCAACATAAAAAGTTGCTCGAGGAAAACACTGAGCAAGTGGAAGAGATGCAAACAGCCAGGGCACACAAAGCTGGTGACTGGGACCACATTAGGGGTTCTACTGAGAATTCTTTGATTATCACCTGCTGTGCTGGCTGGCATCTGTTTTCTTTCTTCACATCCTGCCTAACTAGAGAGAAAAATTGTACCCCTGAGAGAGAAGTAGTTTTTGTCTTAGTCTAAAAGTGAGAATTTTCTTCCCAACAGACTGACAAAACTGGAAAGGCCTTTCAGTACCTAGATGCTGCTCTTTCCTTCATTGAATATGGGATTGCCTTGGAATCGGATTCATCAGCACCAAAATCAGCCTACAGCATTTTCAGTGACACCATAGATCTCCTCAAGTAAGTGGGTTTCAAAGCACGATGGTCAGGCAGCATGTCGGGAGGGGAAGGGTCAGTCGCACGGCGTGTTCGAGTTGCTGTGGAAGCACCAGACAGACCAACCATCGAGAGGCACCAGAGACAAATCCCTGGAACGGTTTCAGCATGGCTTATCAGAAGCACCAGGCACCGGGTCCTCCTGAGCAACTGAGCCTTGCAGCTGAGGTACACCAGACCATACGGGTTAGGATGTGAAGGAGCTTTTACTTTATCCAGATCAGAAGCAGTTTTGCCTGTGAGCTCAGTGGTATTTCGGTTAAGAAAAGAAAAGCCCGTTAATCAGTGTAAGAGGAGAGTGAGTCACATCTGTTCCACTGCATCAAAAACAAGGCATTCTGAGGCACAGTTCTCTGTTCCAGGTCATACAAAGCACTCGTGCCAGGACTAAGGGCTGACTTTTGGAACAATGTTTAAGAAAACAGCATGCACTGTTTTTTCATAAACAGTGGAACTTCAAAGCACTGATGGCTGCAAGTTTCTGTTTACTTTGTTTCCTTAGATTCATCATGACATTGAAATCCTTCATGGACTCCTCAGCATCTGCACGTGAAAAAGTCTTTGCCGTGTTATGGTGCGTAACTCTTTTTCTATGCCTTCTTATTTTGTTTTTAGACTTGATAGAGTGAAAGGCTTGTTACTTTTAGAGGCAAAGGAATCAGTTAAATGGGAGTTGGAGTTCATCAAGGCAAAAAACCCCACAATATAAAAACCTGAACTGGAACATCTCTGAAGTGGGCTGAGATACCACAAGGGACCACACATGGAAGGCATAGGCTCTAAAATTTGACCTGCTGGTAATGTGAGAGCATATAAGGGCTTTCACCCAAGGTGAAAGAATGTGCTTTGGCTGTCCATGTTTGAGCTGTGTAACTGTAGCTGAGCATACCGAAGGCCCTTCTCTATGGGATGTGGGCACATACTCAGCCTGTGGCACCTGTAAGAGGCTGGGCACCTGTTTATATAAAAGACCGGATGTGACCCTTCCTCGTTTGTGAGTTGGGTTTTTTTTTTATTTGTCTTTTTTTTTTTTCATAGAGTCTTTACGATGAGCAGGAGGAGGAGAATATCTGAGCCTTCTTGGCTTTGCAGTACAGTTGATGTATGCCTGTCTCTGTCCCGCAAGGCTGATGACTGCTGAGCAGGCAGCAGCGAGCGTGGACACTGACCCTTGGGTGTGCTTCTATTCACAGCATGCGCTGCCAGTCCATTCTGCACATGGCAATGTTCCAGTACAAAAAAGACACTGCGATGAAGTATTCCAGGGTCCTGAATGAACACTTCAAGGTAGGGCAGGCATGTTACCAAGGTACCACTAGATGCCTGCAGTAGGTAATGATGTCAGCTGCATAGCCCAAAGCTAACAAGAGTTCTGTTCCTCACTGCAGAATTCTTCCAGAGCAACTCAAGCACGTTCTCCATGTGTTGCAAGGTAAGATTTAAAAATACCTATGTTGTAATGTGCCTCTAAGGGTGTGAGTGAGAACAGTAGCCAGAGAATTTACAAGCTGCATTTGAGAGTGGCTTGCCACTTGCTCTTTCTTACCACCTGAAATCATACTGTTAGGGAGCATGAATGTGTTTCTCCTCTCTCTTTGCTCTCTTTTTTTCTTTG
>NW_009706205.1:7179-12676 GCF_000703405.1 Apaloderma vittatum | reverse complement strand
AGGGAAGCAGGTCAGAGGAGCGAGGAAGATAATGTCACTGTGCTGATTTCCCTGGCCACTCTCCAGTAGGATTATGCCTTCACCTTGTGGTAGCATAACTTGAGGTGGTGGTTGAATATTTTCCTCTTTTGCTCAGTCACCAGAAAAAGAAACTCCTAATTTTTGAGTTATTGAGCATGTTGTCCTTTTTGTGTACCTGCAGCAGTGTTGCTTTGTATGTGGCAGCAAAAATGAAAGGCAAACTGTCACAGAGCAGAGTTTGACCCTATGCCCAGCAGACTGGGCCTGTGCTTTGATGACAATGAGTAAGAAGGAGTTTTTCCTGTGTGCTGTGGTAATTGCATCTGGCAGATAGCTACATGGCTCCACGCCTGTCAGCGCTGCAGCTGTGAGAGGATTGTTTGATCTTTAATAGTGATGCTGAAATTCTGGTTATTTTTATGCCACCCTGCACACTTATTGGGAAAGGAAATGGGCCAAGAGCAGTGGTGGAAGCCCTCTCCTTCCAGTGACTAAAATTGAGTTGAAGTGGTGGGAACGAAGCAATGGGATGCAGCCAGCCTGTGTCTGCAAGGCGGGCAGCTGACCGCATTTGGCCTCCTTGGGTCTATAGATAACCATGTGTAGGCTGCCCTGGCAGCTTTGCCTAACCATCAGAAAAGCTCGAGCCTCCCTACGTGGGGAGCTTCAGCATGCCTGAAATGGAAGTCCTGAAGAAAAAACACATAGATAATCTGGTAAAGGCTTTCACAGGAAGGTGTAGGTTCTGCAAGGTGGATGGGCAGTCCTTTCTAATGTTTCTAACGTTCTAATGTCACATTTTCTTTGTCAGAGGAGTCCTTAGTGTCCAAATTACTTTGCAAACCTTGGCCTTGCACTCCAAGGATATTACTTGTTACGTAGCTGAACACACCTCAGTTTATCACACTCCCCTCCACACTGCAGGCCTGGATGATACCAGATGGCTGCTGGCATAAGGTAGTCCTGTGCAAGACTTTGAACTCTGCAGTTAAACGTTCACGATGATGTTTCTTTTTCCTGCAGAAGCACAGACATGCCTTCTCCTCTTTCTCCAATGCCCTCTCCTGCTGGTTCTGTGAGTTCTCAGCCAGGATCGAATGCTGGCAACTGCAGCGGCAACAACGTTGGCTCTTCAGTTACTGTCCCCTCTAACATCCCAAGCATCACCTCTTCTTACATCAACATCACTTCCTATATCCTCTATGCCTGTGATATTTGGGAACATGCTGATGCAGTGTCCAGAAAAAATAAGGGTATGTTTTTGCCCTCTAGCTTTTCTGTCTAATGTGTATGTGCTGCTTAAATCCTAACACTCAGTGTAGCAAACACCATACCTAAAGATCAAAGCACGGACTAAGTTGAAAGAGACAGCTAATGGCATATTGGCAGAGCTACGTGATGGTGATATATTGATGAGTTTTCCAATTAAAAGGTTGTCTTGGCATCTTCAAATGTCTAAGAGCTAGGGGCTGGGGGTCTCAAGGGCAGGAAACCAGCCAACTTGCTTCATGGTCACAGAAGAAGCGTGAGGGTTTGGGCGCTGTTTGCTTTTCCCTTTGGGGTGCTTAGCTTTTCTGAGTTGGATCACGTTCTTTAAGAAGCGCTTTTTCACTTGTAGCCTTGTGCTTTAGTTTCTTAGTCAGGCTTCCAGGTATTTTTGTCTTGAAAATGGTGAAGCCGGCTTCTCTCCAGAACAGACAAGCAGAGCAGCCCTTGTATTGGACTCCTTGCTGGACACGTGACCAGTGTTTGCCAGTAGCATTTCCTAAAGTTGCTGCTACTTTTTCTGTTTTACTGTTTAGTTGTTAGCAAAAGCCCTAGAATGGGTGCAGGTCAGTCTATAACCTGCCGTGCCACGTGGCATTTGCATTGTCATTATTCACAAGACACAAAGCTTTGTGAGCTAGTGCCCGCTAAGGGATGTGTTGCCGCAATCTGTAGGCAAACTGGCAAAAGAAAATGTGCATGATGTGCCTGGCTGAATTGTTGGAAGGCTGTAAAAATACTCAAGCTAATGAGACAGTTGCTGAAATTCAAAAGGGCTTTGCACATCACTGTTGAATAAAGTAACTCCAGTTGTTGTCTATCCTATGAGCAAATTTGCTTACAGCAGCAATTCATGTGTAGTATTTTGGATTATATCCTCAAAAGGCTGATAGAAGACTGTGACATAGTAGGAGCAGTGGATGCTGCTGTTAAGCCAGAGGAATGAGTCATGGAGGAATACATGTGGGAGGGCAGCCTGAGCACAGTCTTGCATCCATCAAGACTAAATTCAAATCCTGCTCTGTGTTGCCGTTTTAATGTACGGGAATAATGATGGGGTAGTAAATAATCCCAAGGGAGTGTATCTGACTCAGAGAACAGTAAATACTCGTGTAGGCTTGGCAGTTGTTCTTACTGTTCAGGACAGTGGAGGAGTTTCAGAACTAGAACTTGTTGATATTCAGTGTAACGTACAGATGCTAAGAGAGACAGAGAGTGAGGACCTAAAACTGAGAAAAAAAAAAAAAAAAGGTCACATTTTGAGTCTTTTGTGCAGTTCACAGGGCATAAGAAGAAGAGGAAAGAGCAATGGTCTTCAGCTATTGAGTTCCCTTAAACAGGGAAATAAATCCTAAGTTAGTGGAAAGGAGTTAATGGTAACTGATGTCTGAGTCACTTGAGCAGAGCTGAAGCGCTTTCTGACAGGTCCACAAGCAAGTGCTTCCAGTGCAGGACCCAACTCCTTGTCATAATTCAGAGCTGCACAGATCATGAGGGTGTAACAGGTTGTTTTCCAGCCTCTGGCCTGCCACAGCGAGGACAAGCTGAAGTTGCCTGTGCACATGTGAAATCATTCTCCTTTCACACAGTGCTGGGGTCACAGACCAGATTATCTTCTGTTTGCTCAGGCAGGGCATTTGGGTTCCTTGTCTCTGCTTACAGCTCTTCTGTCTCCCGTGGAGAGATTGCATACTCATTTTGTAATCAGAAGCAGGAAAACCAAGGGAAATGTATTCTCTGCTTCTGAATTGGGACGTATTAGAATAAAAGCATTGTGTTCTCTGCTTCTGAAGAGTTCCTTGCACAGCCAAACAGAAATTTTCAGCCTCCAGGGTCAATGTTTGTGTGTGAAAAAGGAGAATAGCCAGTTTCTGACGAGGTACTTGGCAACATAATCGAGGCTGAAGGGACTGAGGACTGGGATAAGCCCATGTCACTGGAAGGCAGGTCATGCAGGAATGTCTCAGAAACGTGACTGAGAAGGAATAGGTGTGGTAATTTCCCATAAGTCACTGTCACCAGTGCAAGGATTACCAGCACAGGGCGTGCAGCCTGGCTGGCACCTCCCAGCAGGGACTGGAGTGTGAACGCCCAAACTTTTGCCCACCTGCCACGGAGTCTCGATGTCCTTTGGAAGCCAGCGCCGAGGGAGGTGGTTCAGTGTGCGTATGCGTGTGTGAATGCATTGTCCTCACACGTGCTCTGCCCTGTGTGCTTGTTGGACTTCCCAGCCTTCTGATATCGCTGAGCTCTCTGCATTAACAACGTGTTTAGAGGGACTTGCCCGCTGACAGCCTGCTGCCGTGGCCGTTCCTCGCTGCCCGTCGTGTCTCAGACATGCCTGTTGTGTGAAACCAACCGAATGTTTTCTCTCTCTCCCTTTCCTCCAGAGTTTTTTGATGAACTCAGCACAGCGACGTGCACTCTGGCACTGAACAGCAGCCTGACCCAACTGGTGCACTACGTCAGACGGGGTTTACAGTGGCTGAGACTGGAAACAAATACGCCTTAACTGGTGCTTAAGGTGGTTAAGTACCTTGAACTCTTCTGCACTTTTGAAGCCTCAGAAACAGTCTAACTTGTTGAACTGTTGAATACAAAACACCTGCAAGGGAAAATATTTTAAGGTGGAAGGGATCTGGTTACACTGGAAAAACTTTGAAATGTGTTTTTAGGGTAGCTTTTTGCTGCCTTGAAAAAGAAGAGATGGAGGAAAGCCTCAGCATTGATGGCACCTTCTTTTAAATCGATGAAGTGCAATGAATTCTCTGAATGGCTCAATATATTCATGGTCTATAAACATTTCTACACTGAATAACCAGCAGGACAATAATCACACAAGAAGAAGTTCCGACAAGACGGAAATCTGCCTCCAGAGGTCATTATGCAACATCCCATACTCTGCAACACTCTTGTGCCCAGAAGACGTCAGAGAAGTGGTTTTGCAAGCACGGATGCAACCTTTGGTTCTTCCTTGGATGTCAAGCAGCAATCTCATCAGCACCGAACAGCACTAGATTACAAACGACCGAGTGATCTGCCTTGCCTGCACTCCAACCTGACCCTCTTGCATTTGTCAGCCAGCTGCTGCCCTGGGTATTGGAGGAAGCCACCACCTTCAGTGGGGCAAGTTCACTTTTGAAGTCATCGCTGCTTTGGTTCTCGTCTTTGCCAGATGTTCACGCGCACACGGGCCCTTTGCACCCGAACTGTGTTACTCAGGGTCTTGCTCAGTTTCAGCCTCATAAGCTGAGCACAGCTGGGGTGGCAAAATGACCAGGTGTGTTGGGAAGAGCTCTGCCTCTCCTCTATGGTGGAGGGATGCCACTCGCACTGAGGAGTCCTTGTCTGGTCATTTTGTTGGGTGGGGTGGACAGCTGTACTGGGTGACTGTAATTGCTTGGACATCTTTCAGAGTCTGAGAGCTTCTACAGGGAGAAATTGCTTCAGCTTCAGGAGGGACTGAGCAGCTGAATGTGGAACATAAGACAAATTTTGCTTTTGGATATTTGCCTGCAGCTATGGCTGGTCTTGGCAAATATCCAGGGGCGAGATATGGTACCGAGGTAGGGCACTCTTCATGTGGGAGAGAACTTGTGCTCTTTCTCCACCAAAATACAGGATGGGTGCAGCACCTTAGAACTCTGTCAAGGGAACACCAAGGTGAATAATTAGCTGTTTGCAAGCGTTTTCTCCTTGTCTGGAGCTGTGCTCTTGAAGTCGCGTTTTTGCAGATCACAGTAACCGTGAAAGCAGCCTCTGCAGCATTAGTGTGTTTGCTAAGACGCCACCCTTCTGTACCCAAAGATGTCCTGTTGTGTGACAGCACTGTCCTGCGGTCCTCGCATCTAATAGTGTGCCTTAGTCCTCTGGTTCCCTCTGGCATTCCTCGCCCTGTCGCTGACAGCCCCGTGGCAGTGGTGCGGAGAAGGAGGGCTTCCCAAACTAACTGTGCTTGCAGGGAAGAATGAGCTCCCTTTGCCACATAATTTCAGGACAGAGGAACAGGTCTGCAGAGGTGCAGCAGTACTGCCTTTGTAAATTACCTGCTTGTGCTTTAGAGGCTCACAAAAACAGACAGTAAATGAGTACCAGCAAAAGGTCTGCATTTCCAAAAGTAGTTTCTGCAGCAATGGCCCCTGCCATGGGGAAGCCTGGAGTCATCTTCGCCTCTGGCAGGAGCTGGCAGGAGAGTGCTGCGGCTCTTCCC
>NW_009706205.1:741-7143 GCF_000703405.1 Apaloderma vittatum | reverse complement strand
GCAGTATTGGCGGGATCCTGCCAGGTCTTGCCTCACATTCAAGGGCCTGTCCCTTTATGTTCACTTTATTAAAAGCCTTAGTGCATTTCAGGGATAAGCTGTCCTAGCCAGTGGAAGGAATTCTTCTGTTCTCAGGAAGCGAGGGGTGGCCAGCCGGCCTAAAGGCTTGACCTGCGCTTTGGCGCTCGATTCCAGCCTCGGGGGTCGATGCCTTCTTCTAACTTTGTCTGCAAACAAAGCTATTTTGAGGATCACCAGCTGAGGAGGAGGAAGGAAGAAAGCTTTATCGAACCTCAAAGCTGCCGTAGGGGTCTGCAGTAACCACAGCAGCGTGTTAGGGGTAAACGTAAGGTGAATCAGGGACAGGGGTCCCCCTGGTCCTTCAAATTCACATGCACCCATCTCGCTCCCTGCTGCCATGCTGGGTTCCCAACGGAGAGCTGCTTGCTCAAAGCTTGTCTATCTGGGGGAGGGTGGCTTCTGCGACCCATGAGGCAGGGCGTGCGGCTGCCCCCATCCTGCACCCAGCTTGGTGACACCGGCAGGTGCACCAGGTCCTGTCCTCACCTGCCCTTTGGGCATGCTGCTGTCCAGACAGCGATAACAGCCCATTGCCCTGCTCCCCAGGAATGCTCACATGGGGGCTTTGGACAAGCAAAGTTGATAAGAAGACATCTGGTGAAGGCAAGTGAGCCACTGGCATTTGCTACTTTCCAGTTGGGAAAAGGCTGCACGTGCTCTGCTCCTGCATGGAGGGATCGTGCGAGGGCTGCAAACGCCCCCCAAGCATTGGAAAAAAATGCGTGGTTCGTGTCACCGGCATGTGGGGGGCTGCTTGGGGGCTCTCATTTCAGAAGCGATTTGTGGAAGCATCATTATCGAGCTGCATAGCAGGAAGCTATGTTTTGTTTCAGGTCATGGAGAAGACTCTTTAAATAATAAATAAGTTTTAAAAAGCCATTGTATTTCAACCTTGAGCCAGGTCAGAGGCCTGATAAGGTTTAGGAAAGATGCTCGTAATTTTCACTTGGGCCTGTTCAGTTCTTTAAAAAAAACCCTAAAATAAACAAAGAAACAAAAAACCAAAACGTAACAGTGAGTAAATAGCATTTGCCATTAGGAAACGAAACCACAAAAGGAGAAATGAGGAAAGCCAAGGAAAAATAGTGGTGGTGGTTGGGTCCCAGAAGGAGAGGGGGCAGCTATGGTGGCAAAGCAGCATCATTTCCATGCAATATTTATTTAGAAAAAATAATAAATATATTGAAATTGTCAAATGTTCTATTTTTAAGATGCCATTTATTTAATAATAGTTGTAAAAGCCACTTTAATGGAGATGGAGATCTCTTCTGTAACTGAAAGTCCAAGTGTGACTGCAATGTCCTTGTTTTTGTCCTCTTCCCTCCTTCTTGGTTCCCATAAAAAATCTGTACATCTTAAACTTATTTTGAGGATGTATGTCCCTCTTGTAAATAACTTTTTCTGCCCTGAGTGTGATGGAGTTTCTGAAGATGGTTGATTCATTCCTATGGGGAAATAAACAATAAATAAAGTAGCCCTTGTGTTCTCAGCTTCTTGTAGAGAAATTGTAATTTGCCTTTTCTCCCTGAGTGGTCATAGGGCTTCCCTTCTGAATGAGGTTTAAGCATCAATTCCTGTACAAGAAGTCACTGTTTCGGTTGCTCTCCTGTTTATCACCCCTTGCCCTTTCCTCTAGGAACAAGATCAGGTGCAAATGAGATGCTCGGAGTGGCAGGAGGGTCACGCCTCAAGACATTTGCCTCCTGTCTGCGCAAAATGGTTCAGCGAGGACTGTGCTGGGGTCAGCAACAGCCTGAGTGTGCGCTGACAGAAAAACCCCACACGGGTTGATCTCCCTCGGTCAAGCAAGTGAATTAAGAAAACAAGGAGATAAGGCGCAGAGATGGTGACTGACGCGTGCTGCTCCACATTTTCCACAGGGGTGTTGTAGGGCTCGCTGCTGGGAGGAGGGTGCGCTCAGGGCTGGTTTGTGGATACGTCAGGGGGCCGGTTAGCTCAGTGGTTTGTGCGCGGTGCTGGCAATAAGGATCAACACCGAGGCCGCGGGTTCGATTCCCGCTCGGTCCCCATGTGTTGCCAGGTCTAGTCGAGAGGTGGTGTCCCTGCCCAAAACAGGGAGGTTGGACTAGATGATCTCTAAGGTCCCTTCCAGCCTAGGCCATTCTATGATTCTGTGATTCTGAGTTGCTGCGAGGAGGATTTCATGCCCTGGGGTAGCTCTGCAACAGGCATTGCACCCAAGATACTTAGTAAAGAGGATGCCATTTTCTAAAGTGGTGTGTAAATTGTAGAGGATACTGGAACCTGGTTTAATCCCTACGAGATATGTTCTTGTTACAGATGTATAGAGAAATGTACATTTTGGGGAGGGGTCAACGCGTGCTTGAAATCTCAATGGCAAAATCAGTATTTGAAGTAAGAATAAAAGGAGAAAATTCCTAGTCAGTCAAAAAAAAAAGAAAAAAATGAATCATCCCCAGATGAGCACCTGGTGGGACTTTTAACTACAGAGTAGCCAGGAGGAGCTTGGTGATGCATTTGTTGGGGCGAGGCAGGACTGGGGCTCACTTCACTGCCATCAATGTGTGTTTCAAGTGTGGTGAAACCAAGTGAGCCCCAGGCTGGTTGAAAGATATATGGGAGTACAAAAAGAGGGTGGGAAGATGGCTTGTGGTTGTGGCCATGCGTACGTGGATTAGGTGTCTGTTTTGGTGGGGTGCAAGAGGTAGGTGGACACGAGCCGTCCCCTCTGCTGGCCAGGGTGGAGCTGCTTTTCCTGGGTCACTTGCATCCTCTCTCCCAATATTTCCTTCCCCCTCGCACCCCGGAGCAAGGTTTCCTGAACGTGGAACATTGGTCTTAAATCCGTTAAATGATCTTTGTCCCATGGGGAGTGACTCGCCAGTCCTGCCTCTCACAGCAGCTCCTCACATGCTGGGACGCAGGAGTGGCCTGGGCACGACGTCTTGGAGCCCCACGGAGAAGTGAGGATGCCAAACCTCTTGCAAAGTGCAGTCTGCAGTGCGAAAAGATGTGCAAGTGAGGGGAGGGGACTGACGTGTTTGGCTTCAGCACTGCATCTGCACTCCAAGGCTTCTGTGAATTAGAAGTACATGCCTTTTACAGTTCTTGAAAAAGACGAAAATCAGATCTGTGATACAGCTTAAAGAAAAAAAGTAAAAAAAAAAATCTCCCCGAAGAAGTAGCGCCACTGATCTCCTTTGTTTCTCTTCTGTACTGGGGATGAATTGCTGTGTGTATCTGTGTGTACACATATATATATAAAGTCTTCAAGTTCTTCGGATGAAAGAGACGTTGGTCAAAATGGTAAAGATGAAATGAAAACTAAGCTGCCTGGAGACGGGAATTTCTTGTTTTGCTGCTCTGAGGCTGTGTCGCCCTCCCCTCACGGTTGCACAAGCGCAGCCCCTGGGTGCAGCTTCGCTCGGACGTGAGGGTTGATGTGGCCGTGCGATGTGATTGTGCCACGCGTCTTCCGGGTACGTGGTTGAGTTTCTGGAAATGTTCAGCAGCCGGAGTTTGCCAGCTGCCTTCACCTCATTGCCACCTTTTGAGGTTGCGTTTCAATTTTTTTTAGCCTCAAAGCCTGAAATTCAAGTGTGTCCACCCTGATGGGACTGAGATGCTGGGAGTCATTTGTAAGTACTACATTGGCAAAATCTTCAAGCACGTTTCCAAATCCCATTTATTTTTCCTGGGGCTAGGGCACGTTCTACTGAGTGCTCAGGAACTCCTGATACCTGGTAGCTATGTATTTTCGTTTTTGCCTTTCTCCTAAGAACTGTATGCATAATAGTCTGGTGCTGCCTTTAGGCTGATAACATAAAGAAGAAAACAGAATTACCGGTATGCTTCGTCCAACAGCTTTGACTTTCCTTCAGTGAGGAAAACTTTAATTAAGGGCAGTAACTAACTTTGGCTAAAAACCAGTCATCAGTGGGTGTGAATTTGCACCATGCACATACAGAGGGATGAATTTCAGCCTGACCCCAAGGGCTGGAGGTAGCAGCGCCCCGGGTCACGACTCCAGCGCAGCTGGGCCATGTGTTGCTGCGGCCACAGGCTTTACAGAGCAGGGCAGGTGTGTGCCCACATCAGCTTTCCCTTGTCCCCCTCTGACAGGCTCTGGTGGAGGGGGTGCTGGACCGCCCCAGAGCAGCGCTGGTGCCAGGGTGAAAAGGACTTGGTCTGAAAGCCGAAGTGCGTGTGCCCTGCAGGTATTGCCAGCAGAAGCAAGTGTGTGGAGCAGAGAGGCTGGCCCCTAGAGGAGCATGGAGTTGTAGATCTTTGGTGGTAGTTGGGTAATGTGGGCCATGGTTAGCTGACCTAAGGGTGCTCCAGCAACCCACGCCAGGTGGGGAGTGATAAAAACCCAGAGAACCAGCTGGGGGGAAGCAGAACCAGAGGTGAGGGGCTGGGAAAGGAAGAGATGAGAGAGAGAGCGAGCCATGGGCTTCTCTTGGAGGTACAAGGAAGACCTTGGGAAGCAAATGGCAATAGCAAGAGCAGCCAGGGAGCCCCCTGAGGACGGGCAGAAAGAGGGGCTGTTTGGCTCTGCTCTTCCATTCTTGTTCTTTCCGTCCTGCATTGACCAAGGTTTTGGCTGGGGAGCTGGCAGCTGCTTGGATAAAAGAAAAGTGAGAAGTGAGAGGAGAAAGTTGCCGTGTGGCAGTGTGTGATGACAACACATCATCTAAATGCAGTCACGTGGGCAGCTGTAACGTGCCGCTCGTTTCATCTGGCGGCCGCTCAGTTGGAGATCTGGCTTGGGCTGTGTCAGTACAGTGCGTGGATTTGAAATTACTTTCTCCCAGCAGCCCGCCCTGAGTTAGGTGTGCTCGCTTGCACTGTCCTGTTTTTTTTTTTCTTTTTTTTTCTTTCTTGGCAAATGCACATAGGGGAAGATAATTTGCTTATGATTCTTGGCCCAACTTAGGTCCTATCCATCAAGCAACTGAGGACAGGCCTGGCTGCAACTCCCAGGAATGGCTGTAGCTGTATAGTTGCCTGCTTAGAGTATTCATTTTCAGGACCATTATTAATTTAAGAAGCGTCAAAGCAGATTTCCTGTGGAATGCTGCCAGGTAGCAGAGGTGTTTCAGAAGCCAGGCAGGCAGCCCTAGCCACGTGTGCGTTCTCTTCATTGCAGCCCAGTGCACAGGTGTGCCGTGACCTCTGCCAGGACACCGGCTGGCGCAGCACCCAATGCAGGATGTGTGCGCTCACTGGAAGATCCAGTCACCCTGCCAGTGGAAAACTTAGGGCAGGTGTGCATCTGCACAGGTCCTGTGCCTGAAGTGATGGAACACGACAGCCTCTGCAGACCAGACAAGCCAGGTGTCAGGAATTGCAGAGCTACCCATTGATTTTCATAGGGTGTGTGTGCTGGAGCAGCTTTAAAATGAAGCTGTCTGGAATCCAGGGAATTGAGTCCAAGTGCCACCAAGTGGCAGCAACACCAACCTTGCTGACAGACACAGGAAAGAATTCCACATACAAGTTTCATCTCCTAGCTAGGAGTGCTTTACTTGCTGCCAGTTCCAGCTGAGAGAACATGCAAAAGTTTAGAAAACAAATACACATGTGAAAAAGCAGCCAGCAAAAATTTTAAGTGGAGCATCTGGAATAAAGTACCTGGGTTTGCAAAACTGTGCACTGCAGCCATGTGAAAACGGTTTTCAAAGCAGTTTCAGCCTAAATGAATGTTGAAAGCCCTGTTTAACTGTGGGAGTACTCTGGAGCTGTGGACTTCCCAGGTGTTTAAATGGGTTAATTGGCTGAGTTTTTATCAGCTGATGACAACTTGCTCATGCTGATCATCCTGCAGCTGCCTTGGCCAAGAGAGGGGACACACAGCAAATGAGGTAAATGCAACCGCTTCTGTAGTTTGGTGCAGTTACCTTGGCTGGAATCATTCATTGGGAGGCTGCGCAATCTGTGTCACATTCTGAGCACTTACTCAGGAGTTTCCCTGCCTCCAATTCCTCCACGTCTCCCATTTGTAAATGCTTTTGTCTCTCGACGTAGATTCTCTCACGTGGCTTGTTTCCAACTCCTAGAAGAGATGGAATCCCTCCAGAGTCAGACTGTTGCTGCAAGCGGAGGTGGGATGCAGGCCCAAGGTCGTGCAGTCGGGGCGCAGGAAGGCAGCCTGGCTTCAGGTAAGTGCACACAAAAATTCAGAGCAGCAAAGCAGTGTCATAAAATTTCCTGGGGCTTTGGTAGCCCTGTTGCTGCTGGACTGCCTGCATCTCTCCTGACGGCACTTGAACGCAGTCAGATCAGGCGTGGAAAGCGGCTGTTGAGCCAGTCCTGCTGGTGGCCTTTGTGCTTTTATTT
>NW_009706205.1:0-639 GCF_000703405.1 Apaloderma vittatum | reverse complement strand
CGCCCCACCACAGCCGAAAGGTCCCTCCCTCCCTGATTGGAGCCCTTGTTGCCTCCTGCTTCTGTGCAGCAGCTGGAGGCCATTGCTTGGTTGGCTGTTGCCTGTTGGCTGTTGCCTAAATGCCCCAGGGTGTGTGCGCAGAGCCCTTGGCGAAGGCCTGGTTATTGGCAGGGCTGCATCGCTCACTGCAGACTGAATTTTTGGTCATGTTTTAAAATTTGCAATTGCTTTGCCTTCTAAATTCTTCTGTCCGCATCCGAGTATTTTAGCGGGATGTCCAGCCTGATCAGTTTTGCTGCAGGCCTGGCTCTGTTTGGAATGAGATGCCTTTGGGGAAGAGCAATATTGAAAAGCACTCCAAGCTACAAAAGTAGAACCAAGTTCTCACAATCCCTTTTGAACGTAAACAAGAAGGTATGAATTTAAGATTATTTTGAAAAGATGGGTTTTACAAAATTGAAATAAACAGTAACATACACAAGACCCTTGTATCATGACAGTGTTATGGCATGTCCTGAAATAAATACAGTCAGAAATTACTATTTGAGTGCAGCGATCAGAAACTTAACTTAAAGGGAAACCTTTTGTATTGATCTTCCACACCTAAAACTGCTCAGACTAAAGCTTCCTGAAGACGAG
>NW_009706204.1:29273-34105 GCF_000703405.1 Apaloderma vittatum | reverse complement strand
ACAGCTTAGCTGGGGGGAGGAAATACCTGCCGCATCCATTATAGATTTCTAATTATCTTTCAGCTGCCCACATTTTCTTACTGTACTTGTTTAAAGGTTTTTCTAAGAACACAATTGACAGAGCATTCCTTTCAAAAATGTGTTTCTTAAGTAATAAGTTTTTAGTTTCATGGTAAATATTCCCTGTTATTTATTCAGTTTTTCCACTGACATTGTTCCGAATAAAGTTTGGGATTTGATGGCAACACATATTCCTATATATCTGTGTCAAACACCCCTTTCTCACACACAACATAATTGAAATTATATAACAATGTCAGGCAAATAAGGCTTAGCAATTTCTCCCAACTGTTGGAAATACACAGACAACTATATTACCACACTTACATCACTGAATGTGATTTAAAATGGAGATTTTGGTATTTCCAGCATCCTACATGCTTTGGGTCATATTCAAGCAATGTAGAAGCATCCTCCATGAGTTAAGCAGAAATGCTGTGAAAGATGAATATACTGTAAGAGAAACAACATTTTATTATTGAAAATAGTTTGAGATAAACTGCTTTATGTAAAGGTTACGGATCAATTTAGGTGAACAGACCACTCAGTGCAGAAGAGGCTCTTGAAAGAAAAATAAGCAGATGGTTCACTGGCACATATCTCCATCTTCTCATTTCATGCTGGTGGGAGATGGAGAGAGGGAGATTTAAAAAAGAAAAAACGTTTTGAAGAAAATGAAAAGCACAGATGGGTATTTCAGTTGAAAACTTCATGTTCAGGGTTCAGAGTTTCCACTTGACTCCAGCCTTTCACAATGGAGATACCTAACCCTAATATTGTTCACTAACTCATGACCCACAGCATGTCAAGAGTAAAAAAGAGTAAGACTGGCAATTAATCTCTTCTTTTGAGGTTACTTCCTATCCACTGAAGTGTTGTTTTGAAGATAATGGCCACTAGGCATGGCAAGGCAATTAGGCACATGCCATACAAGGAATCTGAGCCATTTGTTAAATATCACAAAACCAGTCTGAGTTGCTGTCAGTTCTAAGCACCAGAAAACAATAACTAATGTCAAAAATTATGCCCTCTGAACTACTCATACAGTTCCTATTTACATAAGAATGTATTTCAGAGGAATAATGTAGGTTGGCTATTAGTGTTACAAAGATGAATAGAGCAAGGGAAGAAGAGTATGTGTATCATAAATATACAATCTAGATGAGTTTAAAGCTGAAGATTTTAAAGGCTGCATTGACATGCCTTGTTAAACTAATTGGCTGATGATCACACCATCTTTTTGCCTCAGTTTCCTTGAAGTGTTACTGGTATTCACTTAAGATGTAAAAAATTCTAACATTTTCCCATGAATGTGCAATGTTGCTAGGGATGAGCAACAAGTCCCAAATCTCACTTTTAGTTGGAAACAGTTCTAGTATATGTTGTTAAGTATTTTTAGAAGTAGTGGCACAGAAAGAGAAGTTTTGGAACCAAGTATTTTCTAGCAGGGCAAGCCCAAATATTTGGTGACATCCAAACACTTTTTTAAAAAAACAGTGGAATCATCTTTAATTTTTTTTATCCATTTCCAAATCCTGAAATATTTCTTTTCATGGTATGCCCAAGAGGACTTATTGTAGTGGTGATTTGGGAGACATATCAAAAATTACTTAAAGGTTCACTTGAAGTAGTTCAATACAGCACTAGCCTGAGTCCTTAAATCAGTCCTCCAGCCTGGTTTACAAAATCTCTGAAAAGGATGAGCAAAAAGGCAATAAGTAACTTTCCCTTTAAATACTGATATACAAAGTTTAAACCTTAACACTCATATTCATGCAATGGATACATTTAGATTAATTTCCTGAGGCACAAATTTCATAATGTCTCAAGGCAGACACATTGCTTTCAGAGTGCAAGAATGTCATCCTCCAAATGCATTAAAACTGCCCTGCTCCTAAAGTTCAGGCAGAATTCACAAATTAAGTCAGAAAGATTAATGGACATCCACAAGACATGATGGTGGGCACACCAACACAGGGCAACCAACTTTCCTGCTCTTCTGACCTGCAGGCTAATATTTTTGCATAACCACGAACGACAAAATGTCCCACTGCATTCCTCAGGGAATGGGAGCTCTGGAATAATCTCCCTAGAGGAATCAATACTCCATTGCTGATGGAAAAAGGAGGAGTAATTTGGGGTTTGCAGTCTTATCAGCCTGTTCTGGGATATTCTGGGATATCCAGATTTACTGGATCCTGAATCTGATGACTGAAGTCTGCAATCACAGCTGCTTTTTGACTGTGGATATACAAGCTTAGCTGTCCTTTGAGTAAATTGTCCTGGGTGAAGAATTGTGAAAACTAGCCCCACTATTGGTGCTCCATTGCCCTCAGCCTTAACCACACTCATACAGAGCTAGAGTTACATTTACTTTTCCTTTCTCTGGTCTGCTGGATAATACCTTACTATTTCAGGGAAGTGGCTGAGTCACTGTCCCTAGAGGTATTTAAAAGATGTGTAGATATTGTGCTTAGGGATGTGTTTTAGTGGTGGACATGGTATTGCCAGGTTAATGGTTGGACTTCCTGATCTTAAAGGTCTTTTCCAATCTAAATGATTCTGTGATTTTATGATCTACACAGAATCAAGGAACTTCAGCATGAGAGCCTGTTGCACACTGGTCTATCAGGAGGTGATGACAGCAGTCTGACTGGAAAGCCAAATTCAAATTTTTTTTCTGAACACAGAAAGATGTTTTTTCTAACTACAGGTTTAATGGGTGCTAGCTTGTAACTATATTTTTGTAAGACTGCAACTCAAGGAGAAATATCCTGTCAGTACGAGGGGAAAGGAGACATCCCACTCTAGGTTACACTTGATTACTCAAATTCCACTTCTACCTTATTATCTTCTACTTGTTATTTGAGGCAAGACCCTCACAGAAAGTGTACAGATGCCTAGCTTGGGGTTGGAGGTTACATGCATTAGTGAGGTGGTTATGGCTTTGGTATATATCCAATTGCTTCAACTGCTGAAGGAAACCAGAACTATGAATAACTATTCAGGAAGAATGTGATTTAATCATCACATTGCCAGTTCTGGGAAAATCCCTCTATGTAACAGTGAAATTCACTGTGACTCTTCACTACAAAAGGGTAGAGACAGTTTCTGCTGTGGAAAGAAAGTATTGAGTTTCACATCATTATTTATGTGAGCATGAGGTGATGTTAACTGATAATGTGGAGGATGCTGAACACTAACTAAAACAAGATTAAAAAATCCTGTTTGACCTAATGAGTGGCTAAGACAGCAGATATTTTTGAAGAAAATATGTTTGGCCTCAGTATGCACATAGAAACGGCTTTTTAATTTATTGCGCCAAGTGGAGATACAGCAAGTCTTGCTGAAGGGCCAGATGGCTTGGGTTCTTAATTGGTATATGCAGTTTGTTATTCCTGCAGATTAGATCACTCTCATCTTCACATAATGGATGGCTTTTCCACAGGTTTTACATTAAGTTACTGGGAACAGATAATTCCTCACTAGATAGTGAGAGTATGATTACTGTAGATGCGAAGGCTTTATAAATTTATTTATCACTACTTTAATCCCAAAAATTCTACAATAAACAGTTTGCCTAGACTGGAATAAACAGGAACATAGAGATGTTTTCCTCACTCTGGATGTGTAAAGAAGGAGGTGTGTAGCGCGCCCATATCCGAAAAATAAATTCATGTGTGTAGTTAAATTAAATTTATTTATGGAATATAAGCTCCTCCAAATTTAAAGGTTCGGTATCGGTTGAGGAGAAGATCAAGCTCAAACACTAGCCCTTGACAAAAGAATGATAATCCGAATTATCATACACTCACCTTAATCAGATGGGGGTTCCCATTCTTGTCTGATTGTCCTCACGAGGGTACCTTAACCAAGCGAGGATTCCCGTTCTCGCTTGGTCAACCTTGCCAGGAGTACCTTAACCAGGCAGGGATTCCCGTTCTCGCCTGGTTGACCTTGCTAGGGGTCCCCTAGACCAAGGGGGAGACTTTACAACCTCAACAGTCCAACCGCCACAAGGTAACTCCAACATGGCCGTGGCAAGAACCCTGTTTTAAAGACTAATCCATGATGACTGTGGTCAATCATAGCCATCTCAGCTTCTCATTAGCTGCTGGCCGACTTCCTGGGTGTAACCGAGTCCGGACCAGCCCACGTCCTATTTCCAGGCTGAGACAAGTCCGGACTAGTCCAGGTCACAGATTCCCTGAAATCTGCCTAGCAACAGCTCAGCTGGGGGCAGGAAACACCTGCCACAGGGTACTCAAAGGAGTCAGGGAAAAACAATATTTCAGGATGTAGGACAGAGGAGATACTGTGTCCTTAACTTATTCCACCTCTATCTCTGCATAGACTGAAAAACATCTCTGATAGAAGCTTTATAATGAGTAAGAACAGGGAGCTTAATCGAAACATCCACCAAAACACCAGCCTGGTTCTGAAGCTGGGAACTTGGAGCAGGCTCAGTTTCTAGATCACCTGACAACCAAGAATAGTAGACCTTTCAAATGTTTTCTATTTCATTGTTATTACTTTTTTTTTGATGCTTTGGCCTTCAAATTTGTATATAAGGTAAGAAACAGTAAGAGCAATTCTGTAGTCAGACTTTATCAGAACTGATAAGTAGGATCACCCTTAAGCCTATGACAAAACATGCATCTGCTGACCGTCCACATCATAAGCCTCACACAGGTGGCAATTCCTTGCATATGATTCCTAGCCTGTCAGATCTGTCAGGGCATTTAGTGCTTAACTGTAGTACTGTCACTAAA
>NW_009706204.1:0-29242 GCF_000703405.1 Apaloderma vittatum | reverse complement strand
ATTTTAGGCTTAACTGGTGTACTGGCCAAAAAAAAAAAAAAAAAAAAAAAGCTTGCCTGACAGCAAAACCCTAACATTCTTTGCTTCTTTCTTCTCTTTCTTTCCTGTTACTTCAAGCAAGTCTTAAGAAGAGACTATGCTAAGTGCTAGAAGATGACCAATTCTCATGGAAGAAGGGAACTTGAAAGAGCATTTAGCATTTTGCCCAAGCAAAAATAGGCCCAGGTAGAGTGCCTTCAATACTAACTGCAAATATGGAGTAGTAAAACATATTTCACAATTAATGAACAGCACTAGTACAGGCACACAGACTTAAATATGTAAGAAAAGGTGACAGCACAAGTTCAATGCCCATGAAAATCAGCAGAATTCTTCCATCAGATTCAGTATATATTTAAAAGATAGACTTACTGTTGTTGCTCAAGTAGCTTGCACTTTTGCTCTTCTGGTGCACCAGTGGGATTCACTCTTTGACCTTTCTCTGACAAGCTCTTCTGGATGAAAAATCTGCTTTCACATCCTATTTTTTCCATCCCAGAAACAATCTTCAGTTGCTGAAAGTAGCTCTGCGGTTATTAACAATCCCTAGATATGTTGAGGAGTATTGTAAATAGACAGTATAATCAGGACTTTCTTAATATATGACAGTAGAGGTGCCTTGGGACAGGTCATCCTATTAATTTCTAAAACTGGCACACAAAAGGGATCTCCCTTATGCTGAGTGCCTTTTATTAGGATCTTACCAGACTTCTGCTGTAGAGTAATTCAGACTTCCACTAGTTTCAACCTCCACAATTTTCTTGTCTGATTTCAGTAAAAACAGCAATTTTGTTCTGATTGGGCTAATGGAATATGAATAAACGAGAGCAAAAGTCCAGGAAATTGTAGGCTAAGCATAAAAAAATAAAAACCTATGTTTTGCTTCAGTATCTGCTCTTTCTTTCATACTAATAGGCTACATAAAAATAGCATAGTAAAAAAAAGAGAACCAAAATAAGCACTAACACTGATAAACAAAATATGTATTTATTGTTCCTGTTTAGATCCTAAGGCTCCCATTGTTCCACAGAAAGAAAGGGTTTGGTTTAAACCTTTCTCAAATACTTCAAAAGGAAACATTCAATATTTGATCTTGGATGTCCTTTTCAAACAGCTGAACGACATGAAACTTTTAGTTATCTTTTCAGCCCTCTTCCGTGGGAAGCTGTTTTGTTCTATTCAGTTTAGCTAGACAGTATGTTTGCAACTCTCTTCAGTAGTTCCTTTAACAGCAAGCCATCCAATTCCCAAATCACTTCTTTCTCTTTACTCACAGGGCCACAGCATTGTGCATACAGATGGTGGCAGAGGATGGATGAGCCAAGACAGTAGCACTCCAGATTTTCTGCAACCCACATTTTCCTTATCATAAAGCAACAACAGCAGTCTTTGCAGTGTGTTCTCTATTGCAATAATAGATTTTTTTCTGATCCAACATTAGAAATTATTATTTTTTTGGTATAGAGGTACACAAAATCTAGCAGATAGACTAGCTATTCCTGAACCTTGGAACAGATGTTTTGCTGTCATCTGTGAAGGAAAGGCTGACAAAGAAATTGAGATCCAAGTTGATGAAATTCCACTGAGATCTGAATCTTCATATAAATCTCAATACAGATTGATGGTTCCTGGGGGCACTGTTCAGGTCCTGAGGTACCTTGAAGCTTGACTTTGAACTGCCAAACCAATTTAAACTCAACATTTATCCTGGTCATGCCCAACATACACAGAATCACAGAATCACAGAATCACAGAATCACAGAATCACAGAATCTCAGAATCACAGAATGTTAGAGGTTGGAACGAACCTCAGAAGAACAATTCCCTTGCCAGAGCAGGAACATCTAGAGTAGGACACACAGGAATGCGTCCAGGTGGGTTTTGAAAATCTCCAGAGAAGGAGACTCCACAACCTCTCTGGGCAGTCTGTTCCAGTGCTCTGTCACCCTCACAGTGAAAAAGTTTTTCCTAATGTTTTTGTGGAACCCCCTTGTCCTAATTTGAGCTAAATGAAATCAATTCTGTTCAGAAATTTTTACTTTCCAGTTCAGTCTCTTCTAAAAGGCTGCACGTTCTGAAGTTAGCAGCATGTTTTTGCAGACAGTGTGTGCTACTGGCAGTGATAACACCTGATGTTTACAGTTACTGCCTGGGACTGGGATGCAGAAAGGCTCTTGCTTATACTTATTCCTACAGTGACCAAGGCTACTGCTGACCCTTGTGTGCCACACTGGGGGTGTCAGGTAGTAAGAGGGGTCACAACGAAGTAAAAGGTTGCACCTCCGGGGGGTCATAGACAGGACAGGTGACCAACAAGAGTATTCCATTCCACATACATCATATTTAGTATAAATTAAGTGATCACAAGAGTCTTTTTCTCTTTTTGCAATGGCCGGCATCCAGGGATGACTCCATCCGATATTCTGTTTTCATCCTGATCCTGATCTTGAATTCCTAAATCCAGCAGCCTGTACCCAGCTCCCACCACCGCTGAGCCTGGGGCGTCCCCAGTGCCACCTGCTCTGCAGCATCAGTGGGGATTGCTATCGGGGGAGGGAGTCGGATTTTATATCGGGCTTATATATAGTTGTATACAGTTCTTTATTTTTATCATTTCATTATTATTTCCATTATTGTTTCATTAAAACTGTTTTAGTTCTTTTTTTTTTCAAACCCATAAGTCTGTCTGCCTCATTCCCTTTTCCTTCCTGTTTTGGGGGGGGGGAAAGAGGGGCTTAGAGAGCGTCTGTCTGCTTTTTAGTGGCTGGCCCAGCCCTAAACCGTGACGCTCCTATGCTCCAGCTTGTCCCCTTTGCTCCTTGTTCTATCATTGGACATCACTGAGAAGAGCCTGGATCCATCCTTTACATATTTATAAACATTAATGAGGTCACTCTTCAGTCTCTTCCAAGCTCAAGAGACCCAGCTCCTTCAGCCTTTCCTCATAAGGGAGATGTTCCACTCCCTTCACCATCTCTGTGGCTCTGTGCTGGACTCTCTCAAGCAGTTCCCTGTCCCTCTTGAACTGAGAGGCCCAGAACTGGGCATAATATTCCAGATGTGGCCTCACCAGGGCAGAGTAGAGGGGCAGGAGGACCTCTCTCGATGTACTAGCCACATCGCTTCTAATACACCCCAGGATGCCATTGGCCTTCTTGGCCACGAGGGCACATTGCTGGCTCATGGGCATCCTGCTGTCAACCGGGATCCCCAGGTCCCTTTCTCCTACACTGCTCTCCAACACGATTAGTTCCCAACCTGTACTGGTACCTGGGGTTATTCTTTCTCAGATGCAAGACTCTACACTTGCCCTTGTTGAATTTCATAAAATTTCTCCCCGACAAGCCCTCTAGCCTGTCTAGGTCTCGCTGAATTGCAACACAGCCTTCTGCTGTGGGAGATGGTGTCAAATGTTTTACTGAAATCCAGATAAACCACATCCACTGCACTGCCATCACCTATCCACCTCGTTATGTCCTCGTAAAAGGCTATCAGGATGGTCAAACATTACTTCCCTTTGGAAAAACCATGTTGACTGCTTCTAATGACCCTCTTGTCCTTGATATGCCTAGAGACAGTGCTGAGGATAACTCGTTCCATCACCTTTTGAGGGATGGAGGTGAGGCTGACCAGTCTGTGGTTACCTGGGTCACCTGAGAACATTCTGAATGTTGAATGAGTGTGTTCAATAAAGACATGGAGAATTGTTTTTGTGTTATTATTTTAGGTACCTTATATTTGTCAATACTCTTGACTTAGATGATGATTAGATCACATTTTATGACAAATTAATGCAGAACACCATGAAATTCCAAAAGGTTCACATACTTTTCCTTGCAACTCTATGTTACAGGGTTATTATGTGGTCTTACGAGAATATTTAAGCATGCCAAGACCCACAGCTAATGCCTATCTGTCATTGTTATGGTTATTAGATTGATTTAAATTGGGCTTTATGCATCTCTGTTGTGCTTACAGAGATGAAATTCTCTCAGAATTCTCACTAACAGATAGAGCATGAGAAGCCTTAATTGTGCTGAGCTCAACTCCAAAACTCATTGACTCAAAGCATGCTCAAACCTTACCTCCCTTGTGCTTTTGAACATATATTAAAGACTCACCTTTATATAAAATTATGTAGAAATATGTATGGGTATATGTAAGAGACTGTGTTAAAAATATTTGTCTCAACCGTGCTGGAATTGCCTGCGAAGAAAAGACTGTGTTGAAATTGCCCGCAAAGAAAACTTCAGGGCTGCTGTTTGCAAGCTTGGACCACTGATGAGTTCCAGACAACAACTTCAGAGCCCAGCCCAGGTAAGCCACAGGGCCTGACTTGACTACGTATACAACTTAAGAGCCCAGCCCAGATAAGCCACGGGGCTCAAAGTCCTGAACAACAGCTTCTGGACCTGATACAGCAGCTGTCTTGCAAGCCCACCGGTTTGCAAGCCCACCAGGTGTAACTGCTGATAGGCTGGCTGCCCTGCAAGGTGAAAATGGGCTCTCCAGACACCTCTGCATGCTCCACTGATGGAGGTGGCGCTGGGGGAGGTGAAGATCACTCCTAATGACCCTCATACGCATGCGCTAACCAGGTGGAGAATGGGCAAAGCGGCTCTTGGAACACTATATAATGCCACCGTGAACAGCTATTCTTTGGAGATCTTCCCCACCGAATCGAAACAGGCAGACCTGCGAGACGTCACTGGATCTGTGGTGGTAGCTATACTTCTTGCTATCATCTTGAACTTTTACTGCTTTGCTTTTCCTTTTCCTTATCTTTCTTTCCTATCGCTCTCCAGTGGTTGCTAGTCAATAAAGGGTTTTGCTTTTGTGACATCTGACACCGTTTGTGTCTGAATTTCACCTTTGTGATCAAAATGAATCACCTTGACTCTAACCCTTATCAGTTAAGCGGGTCAAGACAGTATATATATGCATTTAAGCGTGTACATTTATACAAGTAATTCTGCACAAATGTGGATAAATAATGCAGATAATTTCAAATAGATATATCAAAGAGCTATGATAATATCAGATAGATATGTAAAGAAAACATAATAGCAGGTTCTGTCTTTGACCGAACCCTACACATAGTGGGAATATCCTTCTTTGAAAAATATTGGCTTGGAAACTTAACAACAAGAGCATGCTTCAACCCTTAGAAAAAATGTGGAATAGAAAATTCTACTTCCGTCTTGCATATTTTAAAATTTAAAAATGTTACCCACTTTAGTTCCTTATATCCAGAAAGATGGAAGTTTTAGACAACATAGTACTGTCTTGTAAAATGGACCATTTTACTGTAGGGAATTTTAGCAACAGCTTCTCCTATTATTCCTCGTTGTTGCAATATTATTTCTATAACAAATAGCAAAGTTAAATCTCATGTGCTCAATTCCTTCTTTCTCTCAGTTGTCACTAACAATGTCTCCCCTAGACCTTTTGCCTGGAGATAAGGTTCTGGGAGAACAGAATTTACCAGGAGTGGAAAAGGAACAAGTCAGTGACTGCTTGAGAAATCTCAGCCTATAAAAGCCTATGGCACCTGATGAGATGTATTTGAGGCTGCTAAGAAAGCTGACCGACATCACTGTGACACTTTCGATCATCTTTGAAACATCATTTTATCAGGGAAGGTCCACAATGGCTGATTGGCTGAATGGTGTCACAAAAAACAGTTGTGACACCCTCCCTCAAAAAAGGCAAGAAGAGAGTGACTCAGGGACCTACAGGCTGCTTTGCCTCACTTTAGTGTCCAGAAATCAGAGTGAGTCCTCTTGATGCACATTTCTGGGCAGATGAGGGAACAAAAAGATAACTAGAAATAACTAGCATGCATTACCAAGGATGAATATCTTGTGTGTGAGGTGTGAGCAGTGGAGCAATGGATGCTGATTACCTTGACATCAGCAAAACTTGCCATACGTTCTCCCACAGCATCCTTAAGTCCAAGTTAGAACACTGTGATTGAGGTGGATGGAGTAATAAACAGGTAAAAAATGGTTCAAAATGCTGTTGGTAAGCAGTCTGTACTGTACTTGGATGCTGGAGATTTTATCTCCAGGCTCATCTGGAGATTTCCAGGCTCATGTGGAGATTTCATCCAGGTTCATTCATGGACAGGCTCATTTCTCCAGCCTGTCTTGCCCTCTCACCAAATGTGTAGAGTATTCCAAACTGAGGTGAAGAGGCAGTATGCTTGGAGATAAGTCAGAAATTCAGAGAGGGCAAGACATGCTGGAGAAATGAGCCAGCAGGAACTACAGGAAAGTCAACAAGAACAAATGATATTTCTGGTAACTCAAAGTGGACTAACCCTGCAGCAGTACAGGCTGTGGACCGGATGGCGATGGAGCAACTCTGCTGCTGAGAGATGAGAGACAACAGATATAAACTGAAAAAAGAGAAGCTGAATTTGATGAAACTTTTTCCCTGTGAGGTCAGTCAAGCAGTGGAAGAGGCTACCTAGAGATGTTATACAGTCTCCAACCTTAGAGGTTTTCAAGATTCAAGTTGAAAAAGCGCTGAGCAACCTGGTTTCAGGTCAGTGTTGGCCCTGCTTTGAGTTGGAAGTTGTTTTAGAGACCTCTCATAGTGCCTTTCAGCCTAATGGATAATGTGATTCTGTGTTTGTTACTTACAGATGGCTGTGTACCAACCTCCACCCTTATGCACACACACTGCTTAATAACTTTTTCTGCTTAAAACCAGAAAAGCACGGAGGGATTGTACACTGTCTACAGACATCTACTGTCAACCATAATCCACTGACCTATATAGTGCCATAATAAAGTCTGTCACTACTGAGCTGCTGTCCCCCATTTTTAAAATTCCCTTTTTGTGCAGTAAGAGGGTTATAAATTTTACACCTAAATTCAGTTGTCATTTTCCCAAGGAAATATCAAAGAATATTAAAGTATTTCGAACTGACAGAGAATTCATGTTCAAATCAAAACAAGTTTAATGGAATTTTCTGTTCTTAACAGTGAGGGGGGGAAGGAGTTTTTCTGAATGCTGTTTTGCTCCATATGGATTGTGTCAGTCATCTGCTTCGTAAATAGAGTGAGTAGGAAAAAAAGAAGGCATTTTGCCAGGCGAAGATGACCAACAAATACAAAACTATGATTAGTTTTATTTTAAGAAATTAACAGTAATGAGGTGGGTAAGATACATTTATTATACATTAATGACACATTCACTTAGCTGCAACCTCTTCCTACAGACCTACACAGCTCAAGGAGCCTACTCAATTGCTTCCCCACCCACTCGTATGTGGCATCACCACTAATCTTGGTGGCATTTAACAAGAATGTCTCCTGTCAGTGCAATACTGTATTTCAGTTAGTAATTTTAAAGTATGTGAGTGTAGGAGGCTTTGGCCTCGGAAATTCACATGTTTATCTGAGCCATCCAAACCTCTCAAGTGTGGAAGACTGGGCCAAAAAATCCCTAAAGACTGCTGTTCTCATGAAATTGCTACAGTAAGCTGCAAAACAAACAAACAAACAAAAAAGGACATATGAAAAACCAAAGGGCTCTTAACAAATTACACGTCAGGAACAGCACGGTTTCAGGCTCAATTTTTCTGAATTGCCCTCTTGGAAAGAGCAGGAACGTGATTGTCTTCTAGTCCGTCTCTAACTGATAGGTAAAGTCATTGAGAAGGTGTTGCCAGGAAAGCTACAGCAAAAACGGCAGGCCTGCCAAAATCCTGAAGCCCTTACATTCAGACTTTGAGCCAGGTCATATTTAGAAAGCAAGAGCAGCACTAAAATATTATCTCCCCATGGCAATAGATTGGCTATTTCTCAATGCCGAAATCACTCAAACTCACCATTGTCTCCAGCAGTCAGTCCCACAGGGTTGCTGTCCCACTTAAGTGATGTTTATAAAGGTAGGTTTTATAGTTGTACAAGGAATTACTATTATGAGGATCCAAAGAGTAGAAATGGTAAATTGTTTCTCTATTAAGGGCTAGTGGAAAAAAACTAAAAAGGGTCACAGCTGCACGCCTTGCAAGAGACGTGTGGGTTTATTTTGAGTTTTGAGAAATCCTATTCTATACTGATGTGAAGTGAAAATGAGTGACCTTGAATGCGCAAGAACACTGCCCATATCAGATCAATAATGAAACCACCTGGCTGTCCTGGAAGTCCAGCAAGAGCAGAGCCCTGCCAACAGGCTCCGGAGGCATGTGTGCACAACTGCATCCTCCAGGGGCCCAGGACACGTGCAGTACCTGACTTCAGCAGTTAACAGTGGAAACAGAGACAAGACCTAGCATTAGCCTTCCCTTACCACAGGTTGGCTAAATGCCAAATAATGCATTTATAAAGGTTGTTCCGAAAATTTTTTTAAAAATCTATTCTGTTGTACAATTTTTTAAACGTTTATTTATTTCCTGGTTCTACTGTTACTTGGGGATGTCCTATCATTTACCGCCACAGTTTCTACTGTGATTTAGTGGCAGTCAAGCAAATCAAGGCAAATTCCAGTTAGAAAAGCCTCTAGAGAAATGCAGCTTTAATCATCATGCTAATTTGTAACCAGGACTTGAGTTTTTTGAAGGAAAAAGGAGTCACTTGATTTTTTGAGGTGAGAAAAGAAAATAATGCTATTTTCACACAGCAAAATCTCTGTAGGTAATGTTAGGTTTTGTCTGTGTTAGAAAACAAAGAATAAAAAAAAATCACTAACAACAAATCCAAATAAAGTCAACTTAATTCAGACATAAACACCACATACAAAATAATCTGGATTAATGCAATCCAGACTAATTTTTTTAAAAGACATCATTTCCAAAATCCTTATTTTAAAATCATGTCTGCTTTCCAAATTAAAGTTTGTTTTCCATAAGACAATATCAGCTTGAGAATCCTGTGAAGATTTTACTCCCTTTAATTTTCATGAAATTTTCAAAGATTTTTTTCTCTATATGTTGTCTTATTTTGATGAGGAAAGTAGATTTAAAAATAATTTTTAATTTTTGCACATCCATCCTTTTCATATCTAAATAAAAATTGTAGAACTATGGGAGGCACAGTATTTTAAGTGTACTTTGACAGGTCATTGAAAAACCTGTGCTTTTCTTCTAGCCCTCTTGCTTCATCTCATGGCCCTATGATATTTAACAGCTTAGGTTAGCAAGTAAGAGTTTTACTACTGTAACAGAATTGCCTAGACTGACGTGTTTTCAGTCTTAGGAAGGAAAAAAAAAAAAAAGAGTCAAAATGAAAGAATTGGTTCATGTCCTGAGTGTAATTTTAATCTTAGAAACATTTGCCTACATCTAGCACTCTTCCCCCGGCACCTGTACTGGTGCAAGTACAGTCTAAACTTCATTTACTATTAGTTGGAAGTTAAATGTTTTATTGTAAACTGAAGAGAACACAATTTATTATTCTGTACATAAAAGAAATCTAGTGTAACAAAACTGTTGTAGTAGTCCATGCTTTTGGATGTATTCTTGATAAACAGTATTTCCAGTATAAGGCCTATATGGTGTAACAGGGTAAAGTGAACTGGAAAAATAGGGTAAAAACAGGATAAAAAGAACAGAAGAAGTAACAGCAGTGTTTTAAAAGCCTAACAAAAAGGCCAAGTTTACTCTGAATACATATCTGCATTCACAGTCTGACCCTAAGGCCTTCAGTTCTGGAAGAACCTCAAAAAACCCCCAAATGACTCTCTCAGAGACAGGTTCTTTGTACGGT
Source organism: Apaloderma vittatum (assembly GCF_000703405.1). Lineage (NCBI taxonomy): Eukaryota > Metazoa > Chordata > Aves > Trogoniformes > Trogonidae > Apaloderma > Apaloderma vittatum. Next base: position 19,484 of record NW_009706204.1, on the reverse strand, counting down.
CTTAAATTTGCTACTTTCATTACTTTTTCATGAGATGGGTGCTCCAAACTGTCCTTGCTACGAGATCGGTTACTTTACATGTGTCCTCTACAAATGTAAGTTAGTTCCTAAAAGCAAGCATTCTACAGGAACAACTAAGGTAACTTTAAAAGGATCAGTGGATTTTGGATCTTTTGTACGCATCTTCACATTAAATACACTGCAGAAAGGAAAGCAAGGTTTTGTTTATGCAGGTAGAATGTGATTTTGCAGTCAGAAATAAATAGTATTTTCTCCTCCATTGTGAGTTAAACACACACACAATCTTTCCATGGAATAAAAGTAACTCAAGTAATGAGGCTGAGGTTTTGAATATGAATGGAATCACCTACCAGTAATAGAAATCATAATGTTTGGTAGTTTAAGGTGACAGAATGAATAACGTTGTACTGTATTTCAGTAATATAATTTACTAACATTAGCACTCTTCTACACAAATGGGATTTTGTAGAGGGATTTATGTGACTTATATTTAAAAAAGGCTAGACTGAAATACCTGAATGAGTAGAACTGTTTCTACATTCTAATATTACTTTGTTAATATCCCTCTTGCCTTCTGGGAGGTACCACTAAAATGAGTAAAATTTCAACAAGTGGAATAAAATAGATTAAAGAGAGCATAGTAGTCATAAAGCACATAATCCTTCATCACTGGAAACATCAGTCTCTCCCACTTTAAAGAGGCAAATTCTATCTTGGATGAAAATATTAGCTGATGACAGAGATTGTTCTTAAAAATATGGGAATACACTTGTGGAGATGTAGGGATGGCTCTTTGCCTATACAAACTCTAGGGTTTAACCATGAGAAAAAAGATTAGTTGCCTTGGGAACTATACTGCATCCTCTGCTCCTCACAGTATTTACTTTTTTCTTTTTAATTTTTTTTAATAACTTGTTGCCTTTTTTACATATGTTTACAGGAACACAGGCACACATAAATAGATGCTGTACTGCAGTTTTCAAACACTTTAGATCCACACATCAGTCATTTGCAGCATGGAAAAGCTGATGCCTGAGAAGAGTAAAATAGCACAGTGGAGAGGGTGGAGACTCACCTGCATGACTAAGTGTTCAGTCTTATATCTTGTAGATACAGAGGACTGGCAAACCAGCTTCATCTGGAAGCTGGAAACAGAGGGCACTTATGAGATATTTTCTGCATCACTGTAGTAGGCTGTTCAAGGGCTTCTACTGTTAATCTTCTGCAAAGTATGCCAAATTAGTTTAAAATATTATTTCTTTAAACATAAAGGTTTAGCTTTAACATGGTTTATTTTGCTCTGGAATCACCTGTGGAGAGCTCACTTACATGCCGATATGACTAGATGAAAATATCTTCAAGTTACACTAGGTGTGGTTTAGGATAGATATAGGAGAAAATTCTACACTGGAAGAGTTATCAAAGACTAGAACAGACTGTCCAGGGAAGTGGTTGAGTCACCATCCTTGGATGTGTTAAAAAGCCATCTAGACAGGGTGCTCAGGGACATAGTTCAGCAGTAGTCCTGGCAATTAGACAAAGGTCTTTTACACTGAAAACAATTCTATGATTCTATGCAGAAGTATGGAGGTTTAAGCTACCGGTATCTTCCTGACAAGATTGTAACATTGTGAATGGGTTTAATATGCTTCAGAATATGTAACACGGCCATAGATTTTGTGCATCGGATAGGATAGAAAGAATAAATTTCAGAGGGAATGCAAAATCTTTTTATGACACATCACCTAATTCTAGCTAAAAAAAAAGTTTGCAAACATTAAAAAAAAATCCTAGTCCAAACCAACATCAGAGTCATAAAAATCAACCATTACAAACTTCAGAAATGTCAAAATTACAGGCCTTTGTGCACTCATCCCTTTCACACTTGAGCAGCAATATGAGGCAATCATTCTTTAATCCTGTGCTATCTTCCTCATGGGGTCTCTGCTCCTCCCCACAGTACATAAAATGACATTCAGTCCAACTGGCCTCTTTGAAATGATCAATTGATGACCAATTTCTTCCATAGCATACATTGTACTTTCAAGCAGAAGTCCAAAGGTAAGGTAAGAACAGCAGAATTTACAGCAAGATCTATTTCCATAAATAGTAAATCTACAGATGAAGAACTTGTTTGGTCTTGACAGCTTGGCCCCTTGCCCTCTTCTGTTCAGTTTGACTGAACTGGAAACCTTTACTCTTTGAGGTAATCAGATTTCCCACTTGGGGTAGATGGTTATCTTTCAAGCATAAGTATTTTACAAGAGCATATAGTCTCTTTGCAATTAGAGCACTCATGCAAACCTAGGAAAAACCAGATCCTTAAATATGGGAGATATACTCAAAGCAGAGCCTTCAGGGCTCCCATTGGAGCATCTTCTCCCCTGTGGGCACGATTTTTGGGCAGGAGTTAGCAGGGCTCATTGATAGAGCTTTAAACTAGATATGAAGGGAGAAGGGGATGTAACTGGGCCTGCTAGGAATAAGCCCAAGGGAGGCATGTCAGGACTTGTAGGATGGTGTGCTAGTGAGGACTCTTGCTCTGCCATCTCAGTGGAGACAAGGGATAGACGTGTAATGGGAAAGGAGGAGGCAAGGGTTGTTGCTGAAATCATGGAAACACCTGAGAAGGCCCTGGTAGGAAATAGGGTTCATGCTCACCAAAAAGGGTAGGGATCAGCGGCTCATCTGAAGTGCATCTATTCCAGTGCATGCAGTATGAGCAAAAAAGGGGGGGCTTGAAGCCATGATGGAAACTATGACATAGTGGCTATCACAGAGACGTGGTGGGATGCCTCACACGAGTGGAGTGACACAACCAATGGCTTCAGGAGAGATAGACAGGGAAGAAGAGGCAGTGGGGTGGCCCTACATGTTAGGAACTGTTATGAATGTTCAGAACTTCACTATAGTGATGACGGGGTCTAGAGTGTCTGGATTGGGTTAAGGGGCAAGGCCAAAGATGATATTGCTGTGGGAGTCTGCTATAGACCTCCCAACCAAAGCAATGAGGTGGATAAAGCATTCTATAAGCACTTGTGAGACATCTCATGGTCACTTGCTGTTGTTCTTGTGGGGGACTTCAACTTCCCAGGTATCTACTGGAAATAAAACACAGCAGAGAGGGAACAATCTGAGAGGTTCCTGGAATGTGTCGAGGATGACTTCGTCACACAGCTGGAAAGTGAACTGACACACAGCTGGAAAGTGAAGTTGCCTTGATGGACCTCCTGTTTGTGAACAGAGAAGGTCTTGTGAAGAATGTGGCGTTTAGAGGCCATCTAGGGAACAGTGACCATGACATGATTAGGTTCTCTATTCTTAGAGATGTTAGTAGAGGGGACAGCAAAACTGCCACATTGGACTTCCAAAAGGCGAACTTTGACTTATTTGGGAGGTTACTTGATAGAATTCCTTAAGAGTCAGTTTTGAAGGGTATAGAAGTACAGGAAGGCCAGACACTTTTTAAGAAGAATGTCTTAAAGGCACAGGAGCAGGCCATCCCCATGTGCCATAAGCGTGTGGCAAAAGGGGGAGCCGGTGGCAAAGAAGGCATGCCTGCCTGAATAGGGAGATTTGGCTGAAAACCAGGGAAAAAGGGGATTGTTACGGCCTCCGGAAGAGGGAGCAGGCCACTTATAGCAAGTATAAGAATATTGGTAGGCTGTGCAGGGAGATAATTAGGAGGTCCAAAGCCCAGCTAGAAATTAATCTGACTTCAGAGGTAAAGGACATCAATTCTATAAAGGACATTTATTCTATAAAGGACATTTATTCTATAAATACATTAACAACACGAGAAAGACCAGGGAGAACCTCCATCCCTTCTAGATCCAGGAGGAAATATGGTAACCAAAGACAAGGGCAAGGCTGAGGTGCTTAATGCCTTCTTTGCCTCAGTCTTTAGTAACACTTTTACTGAGGAAAGCAAGTCTGCCAAGCCAAGAAACAGGGGCTAGGAGCAAAATGTCCTCCCACAATCCAGGAGGAGCTGGCCAGTGACCTGCTGCATGGGCATAGATCTATGGGCTGGATGGGATTCACCCTAGAGTGTGAGAGAACTAGCAGGGGTGCTTATCAAGACACTGGGCATCACTTATCAGCAGTCCTGGCTGACTGAAGATATCCCAGCTGATTGGAAGTCAGCCAATATAAAACTCAGCTATAGGAAGGGAAGGAAGGATAATCCGGGGAATCACAGTCCTGTCAGTTTGACTTCAGTGCCAGGGAAGCTGATGGAGCAGATCATCCTGAGTTCCATTATGCAGCACATGCAGGACAACCAGGTGATCAGGCCCAGTCAGCATGGGTTTATGAAGGTCAGGTCTTGTTTAACAAACCTGATCTCCTTCTATGACAGGAGGTTGTAGAGAGGCAGAGGTTGGTCTGTTCTCCTTAGTAGTGATTGATTGACAAGGGGAAATGGCCTTAAGTTGCGCCAGGAAAGATTCAGGTTGGATATTAGGAAGAATTTCTTTACTGAAAGGGTTGTTAGGCATTGGAACAGCCTGCCCAAGGGAAGGGGTTGAGTTGGCATCCCTGGGATTGTTTAAGGGATGAGTACATGTTGTGCTGAGTGGTCTAGGGCAAAGGGTGGATGGGATGATCTTGAAGGTCTCTTTCAACTGAAGCTCTTTTATGATTCTATGATTAACTTAGAATACTTAGGAGGAAGTAGAACTGCCCTCTCTCCCATTTCCTCCCCATTCCTCCGCGGACTCTTTCCATATACTGCTTTTGGAACCACAAGCTCTTGTGTGACCATGTGGTAGGCTGACAAAGAAAGGAAAAAAATAAAAGTACTGGTGAGTTTTAGCTCTTCCTGTTCTCCTGTGTTTGGTGGTGTTGTCAGATGATAACAGAAGTCGTTCTGTTGCCACAAGGAAGAGGGACAGCACTAGAGTTGGAGTGGGAAAGCATGAAATGGCAGAGCCAGTGTAAATTATTTCTGATGTTATGACTGGCATTTTCACAGAGGCAATTCTATGTAAATAACAAGAAAATTGCCTTTTAAAAGCATTATTTGAAAAATAAGTTACAAAAAGTCTTAGCAAATGTGAAGAATACAGAAAGGGCAGTACCCCATGTTTATTGGATGATAGCATAATTCAGCCATAACATGTTCGTGACGCAGTAAATGCAAGATAGCATAGTATTTTTGATTACCATACAGCATAGTTCAAATGAAACTCAGCACTGTGTTGAGAAATATATACAAAAATCATACGTATATATGATCTGTTTATCCAGTAATCAAAATTGAGGTGTTTTAAAAACTAAAAGAAAAAATTATATAAAGCAACACCTCACTCAGTGACACCATCTCCTGCACTTTCCTCTAGTCTACAGATTCATGCTTAGAAAGCAGAGGAGAGAGCAAAAAACTGTTATTTTGACAGACAATATAACTAGAAAAGGCTCAAGTCGCCGGTTAGCTCAGTCAGTTGAGCATGGCGCTAACAACGCTAAGGTCGCGGGTTCAGTTCCCGTTTGGTCCCCATGTGTTGCCTGATCTAGTTGAGAGGTGGCGTCCCTGGCAGCAGGGAGGCTGGATTAAAATGATCTCTAAGGTCCCTTCCAGCTCAGGCCATTCTATGATTCTGTGATTCTATGATCTTCCTGACCCTACCACAAGTCACTTAGATCTTGCACATTAGTGCCTGCTAATCCAATTCTAGAACTCAGGACAGCTCCGGCCAGAGTTCTGGCCAGCCTGCTCTAGGTGGCCCTGCTTGAGCAGGTGGGTTGGACCATGTAATCTCCAGAGATTCCTTTTAACCTCAACCATTCTGCAATTCTGTGATTTTATCATATGTAACCTTTTACACAGTGCTTAATCTCATCTCATGCTTTTACCTGAAAGGCAAAGTACATTGACTAAACATCTGAGGTTACAGTGCCTCCCACTGAGGCCAAGAATAACACTGATATTCCTTCAATGAAGCTACAATTTCATCCACATCTAAATTTGATAGTTTATTGCAAAGTTTTAGTAATTTTTCTAAAATAGTAAGAAAGAATTCTAGTATTTCCCAGATAATAAGATTAATAGATTCTCTTTGGGAAAGACTGTCAACAGTAGCAGCAAGACACCATTGCAATTCCGTGGTATTTTTAAAGTTTTCATCTACCATTGACCAGAAATGCTGACGAAGTCCCACTAGAGGCTGATCTTGTAGCATCTCAGCTAAGAAGTATTAAAGTAAGGTTTTCTGTCTACATTTGCTGAACCAGAAATTGCAGTCAGTTTAGATGTAATCAATAGTCCAAGAAAAGCATCAAGCCCCATTAGCAAATGTGTTTCCTTTGCCATAAGGAAATATGTACGTACAGTTGGTGATATGTATTGATGAAACCATCACTCAAACAGCAATGGGATCTGATTTCATGACATTATGCGAAATAAATGTAGTAAATCCATTTACAATCTCATAATTATTTACCATCTAGAGTTACACAGCACCTCCGCTAGTTAACCATTTCCTTTAGTAACAGATTCTCTAGAGACTCTAGATCTCTCATTGATGCTGCACCATAATTCAAATATATTACACACTCAGGATTACTTTTTTTTTTCTCAAATAATCTGTATTATGGGGAACAAAAAGTGTTTCCACTCCCCAAAAAACACTGATTTAGTGTTGGTTCAAAAGATTCACCTGAAAATGTTCACATATTTCAAAGAGAAATTGTGAGAAAACAAGGTAGAAAAGACAACAGATTTGAAGAATGTTTGAGAATGATATTTACTGATTGCCATTTCTAGAGAGTTCTCTATTACCACTTTACTCTGATAGTGTTACAACATTCTCAGTGTTTTCTGAATACCTTATATTGTAGGTTGATGGAATTATACAGAATATACAGTTCATTACAGCTGAGTGCACTACTCTCAGCTTATCAAATGAATATTGCCGTTTTTACTGCTTGATGCTGAATAGACTTGATTTTAATAAGTTTATTATTAAAAACTCATGTTTAACTAAAACAAAAGAGAAGGCTACATTAGCTTTATATGGATATTACCTAAGTCTGTTCAGGTACTATTATTTTCTTCTCCTTGCTCTAACGAACTAACACAAGCAGTCAGTATTTATGATCAGATGCTGCGTTGTTTAGTTCTTCAGTGAGTGGATGACAAAGTTGTAAGAAAACTGGAGATTGCAATTTTTTTTTTATTTTTCTTTCAAACTTTTAAGAAAAGAGAGGAGGTGGATAAATCAGAACAGAAAAGAGAAAGAGAACTACGAAACAACCAAAAGCCATAAAAGAAAAGAAACATCCAATTCTGATTTGACTTATCTTTTCATCTGATTTATCTCACAGGAAATTTGGTGCATAAAATGGTTGATTACTAATTTAACTAAATAAAAAAATAAATCCTATAAAAATCTGCCCATAACTTTTCTTATTTGAACTTGGAAATTAAACTGGCCCATTTCTTGTACATGGAAGAGTATTGTTCCTTCTCATATATCCATTTCTGCTGAGCTGGCAGAAGGAATTGTGTCAGTTTACAGAACATGCTATGCCTTTAATCTCTCTTCTTCATGGCTATTTTCTGGTACAATTCCTTAGGACAGGTCTTATCCCTTCTTAAACAGTCACAAATATCTAGCATTCCTTTTACTGCTATTTTACAATGCTATCAACATTCACCTTTTCAGTGAAAAATCACCTCTTGCATAGTAAAAAAAACCAAAAAAAGATATTTTTAATTCAACTTTAAAAGAATAGCTGCTTGCAATTAAAAAGATTGCTACAGTTGGCCTGTATTCATTGTAAACCAGATTTTAGAAGCCCTTAGGCATTTGTACTGTGGAAAACAACATGCAAAAATGCACACACCAGTTCTTCCTTCTACATGGTCCTGAAAAATATATGTCCCTAGGGTGGGAAAGCAGTAGTCAAGGCTGTGACACTATCTGATCCTGTAAAGAAGGTCATGAAGGTCAAAAATCCTGCAAGAATAAATTAAATAAATTTAAATAAAACGAATAATTTGTGACAGTTGAGGAAATGGGTATCAGCATTGAAACAAACTACTATGCATTTAAAATAGAAGGGACTAATTCTGTAAGAAAAGATTTCTTAAACATTCTACTGTTTATGCATGACAATATACGCTTAGTAGCACTTGAAGGTAATCTAGAGATGATTAATTTTTAATTTTTGTAGCCAACAAAACAGTAAAAGTAAATTGAAAGAGCTACCAGACTACTCTCTGTCCCTGGATAGAGGATCAAGTCCATTAAACTGCATTTCTTGCTTTGATTCCAAGGCTGTTTTCCGTCCTTTTATGGTCTTATAATGACTCTGAAATGTTTGTTGAGAATGGGCTTACCCTCTTGCTTGTTTTTCTTACAATGTCTGTTTAACTAAATCAACATCAGCATATTCACACATGAACATTCTAATAAGGAGCTCAGTATTCACAGCCATTCATTTCTACATTGTCATAGTCATAAATTTTCAAGAACTTGCCCAGAAAGTGGATAATATTCAGGAAAAATATTTCAAAACTGGCTGGTATTATTAGCAATGTCTCTTTAGCAGCGTAAAAATACATCTTTTAAGCCCTCTGATAACAATGAGCAAAGAAGCGTGGTTTTGCATAGTGGCATGAAATGCACAGTATGCTTATAGTTGTGTTACTTAGCCTTTCTATAAAATTTTTAAAGTTTTTTATTTAATGAATCCATATAGCCTCCATTTCTCTCATGTCTGAGATCTTTTTAACCTCATCTCGTTTTTGGGACTTACAGTGTAGATGTTGAGTTTCTTATTTTACATGTGAAGAATAGAAGTGCAGTAGTCTAAAACTCAGACTTTGAAGGAATACCCTGAGAAGGAGATAACTGATATAAGCATTCTACCTCAGAAGAGCTTTGATTTTCATTAGCAATCCAGAACCATTCCCTCCTCTCTACTTTTCTTCATCATTGTATTTTTTCTTTCCTTTTTTATTCTTTTTCTTTTCTGACAAGCAGCAGAATACATTGGCTATCTGCACCATTTTCTTCTGATGAATGAATGTACAACGATAGTGATCAGTGTTTGGTTATTTAAACTAGAGAAACATTTTTTTTTTCAATAAAGCAATGTAAGCATTGCACTGACTTTCATGTTCTAGCCTCTAATGAGCATTTGAGGTTAAAACTGTAAATAAATTATGGACTTCTTATCTACAGAACAGACACTAATCAATTAATCATTGTTTTTCGACTGCAATAAGAAATTGCTTTTATGGGATATTTATCACTTGTCAATCAACACACCCCACTGGATTAGAAGTAATTGTTGTACATTTTGTAGCAAAACAGACAATGCTGTTCAACCTCGGCAATGAAATAAACTTAATATTCAGCAAGGCTTTTGTGCTGTTCATTTCTGAGCCTTCTGCAGGCTGGAGGTTGCCAGTACACATATTTAATAACTGGGCAATAACAACTTATTTATTTTATTTTTTTTTTTAAAAAGGGTATTTTGGGCCAAATTCATCCTTGAAAAGGCTATAATGTAGGACTTGAAATTTTGCTGGGAAGATTATTGACTTATTGCACATGAACATTGGAAGTACAGTATTGATTTGACACAGTGATATTCTGCCACCTGTTTCTGCTCTTCTGCCACCTGTTTCTGCTCCAACAAAAAGCTTTTTACAATGGTGATGAAATCCTTTTCTCCAGGGAAGAAGTTTCCGTATTTCTCAATAGTACGATTAAGGTTTTAATGCATCTATAACATTTACTGCTTTCTGTCTATTCAGTAGGGGGCTGGTTAGCTCAGTCAGTTGAGCGTAGTGCTAGTAATGCTAAGGTCGTGGGTTCAACTCCCATTCGGTCTCCATGTGCTGCCTGATCTAGTCGACAGGTGGCGTCCCTAGCAGCAGGGAGGCTAGATTAAAATGATCTCTACGGTCCCTTCCAGCTAAGGCCATTCTATGATATGATATACATTTTTATAGTTACAACTTCAATACTTACAATAGAAAAGAAATTTTTACTCTTCCCAAAATAGCAATAGTACTTAGTCATGGACTTCACTGCAGCCTCTGAAGGAGCATATATCCACACTGTAGTCCTTGTAGGAGCCCACACTGGAGCAGGTGGATTATTTCATGAAGGAACTATGGCCCATGGACAGCCTATGCTGGAGAAGGTTTATCCTGAAGGACTGTAGTCCATGGAAAGGACCCATACTGGAGCAGGCAAGAAGTGTGAGGAGGAAGGATTAGCAGAGAGGAGCCGCTGTAGACCGACTGCAACCTCCCATCAACCACCCTCACGTAGCATTCAGGGGTTGTAGGGTGTAAAGGAATCAGGAATGAAGGCATGAAGTCTGGGAATAAAGGAGGGTGGGATGGTGGTGTCATTTTTTGTCTTTGTTCCTTTCCATCCAATGGTATTTTAATTGTCCATAAATAATTTTTACCCAAATCAAGTTTCTGCTTGTGATGATAATTGGGAAGTGATGCCCTTGTCTTTATCTCAGCTCACAGAGTTTTTCATCTTACTTTATTTCCCTGTCTTGTTGAAGGGGGAGTGAAAGAGCAGCCAAGGTCAACTCACCAGGACAGCCTTCGCTAGAGCTGGTTTTCTCTGTTGAGTTAGGGCCTCAGTTACCAAAGAGATCCAGTCAGCACATGCTCAGCAAATCATTTGCTTTCTTGCTGCACAGGAATAGGGCTGCAAGACTTTTTCACAACATCATAAAGAAATATTGTGGAAACAAATGCATTACAAAAACACGTGCCCTCAGATTGAAAGAAGGAAAATTTGAGGTGGGCTGCTTGCCTCAGTGGACCGAAGAGCAGAATCTTCTTTTCTTTTAATTCTGCTAAGGGATATTTACTCTTACAGCAAGTGCAACAAAGCAGGTAGCATTCTTTTTGATGAGACAGGAAATTAGAAAAAGGTTAAAAAGGAAGACTTTTTCAGTCTCAGGCTAACAAAATTCCAGACAATCCTACGTGCCTCAAAAATTAATGGTTTCCAGGAAGTACAGGGTCAAACCTAAATGGTTTAGATCTGTGTACTACTACCCACGAAGGAATAGGAGCATCTTCATCTTCCACTGACTCTTGTGTGTTTTTTTTTCTGTGACTAGAACAGACAATAATTCTTGCCTCCCGCACAGCACATATCCTCTTTTCCTTGTGCTATCTTCCCCAAGACATTCAGTATACTCTACATTTCCAGCAATCTAGCAGCTACTTGAAAAAACAGTATTCTATTCTTCCATGTTTCCTCTTTAATTTTTGCAGTACTGTAAGGTCACAATGTAGACTGAAAGAGCTGAAAGAGGAAAAAACCAGTACTTGCTCCAAAAATTTCTAAGTTGCACTTAGAGCAGCTTTTCAGTTCTTCCCACATTCTTGTTAAACTCTTCTAAATGCTATCTGCAATTCTAGAAAAGCTGACCTTCCAAAAACATATCAGAAGGAAAAAAAAAATAATAAAAAAATCCAGACATTTCCTTCACACCCTTGCATATTGACCTTAGAGAAAAAAAGGTTTCAATTTCTTTAACAAGACTAGAATGTACATCTACATAGTGAGAAAAAATAAATATAATCTCTTCACTCCTTTCTTTATCAGCTTGTTCAGATGAAAGAATCCCAGAACGGTTGAGTCTGGAAGCAACCTCTGGAGATCATCCAGACTAACGCCCCTGCGGTAGGCTGAAAGGCACGGACTCAGCTCTTGAGAGAAGCTAACACCAAGTTTATTAGCGAGAAGCAGTATTTATGGGTTACAAACAAGAGACCAGACTATGTTATTGGCTCATGTACTCCTTCAATCACCCTGTTATCACACAGGGAGAGCAGACTTTCCCAGGTCTGTTTTGATCATATGCTCTCATTCACTCCCATGCCCATCTCATGTACAAAAAGCATCTTAACCGTCCATTCTCACGAGCAAACTCCCAACATGAGCTGTACTCAGCTGGTCACGGTCTCTTTTGATTATTAGCAAGCAAGAGTTATGTACTTGTTTAGTAAAGAGCTCAAGGATGAAAGTCTTAATTCTGCAACACAATGCTGCTGGCATGGCTAGCTGTAAAATGTAGGGTATCCACACACCCCTGCTCAAGGAAGAGTCAATTAGAGCAGGTGGCTCTGGATGTCATCCAGGGTTTTGAGTGTCTGCGAGGAAGAGTCTCTCTGGGCAAGCATTACCAGTGTTTGACCACTCTCACAGTAAAAATGTATTTCTTAAACTTAAATGGAATGTTCTGTATTTCAGTTTGCACCCATCGTCACTTGGCCTTCCACTGGACACCACTGGTAAGACTCAAGCTCTATCTTCTTTACTCCCTCCCATCAGGTATTTAAGTACATTGCTAAGATCCCCCTTCTCTTCACCAAGGCAAATAGTCCCAGCTCTGTCAGTGTGTCCTTTTATAACAGATATTTTAACTCCTTTGTCATCTTTGTGGCCCTTTGATAGACTCTCTCCAGTATATCCTTCTTTCATACTGGCAAACTCCCAACTGGACCCAGCACTCCAGATGGAGTCTCACCAGTTTTAGAGAGAAATGTCTGTACCATCCCCTCAGAAATCCTATCTCCATTCCCAGTTGCAGTCGTAAATACTAGGTCATATCCTCTGTTCATGTGCATGAGTACAGGTCCACAGAAGTCAAGGGATTTACACCAAGTTAGATTAGCTGAAAAGCTGTTTCAAAATGTCATGATTCAATATATTTTCAACCATTCCCTCTCTAGTCACCTTGTGGCTAGTCTATTTACAGCTTTGCTATATGCTAGAATATTTGAAGGCACATTTTTTTTTGCTATGAGTTTCAAATGACCTTTTAATGAAGGGCTGAACTGATTTTCAAACCCAATTATGTTGTTAATTAAACTTCTATTTTTTCCTTTTTCCACTATGAGCTTCACATTTTCATATTCCTGGGTTTTGGTACAGTCCCTGGAGTTCCTGTTTTCCTGGGCATTATGACAGTTAGCTTTACAAGAACTTCTGAAATATCACCTCAGCATTAACTTTATTAGTTTGTATTTGAAGCAGCAGCAGGTCAGTTTCAGCAGTGTCATTCTGATCTTCTCAGCTAGCACCCTCAGGGTGTTTTCAAAGTTAATAAAGTAGTAGCAGTGATCTGCCTTCTAGTGAATGTGCTAACTGACTTGAACAGGTTGCCAGCAATTTATTTTTCCCTGCACTCACTATTCTCTGCTAACAGTATGGCTGCTCAGCTGTAGTCCTTCATGCTTACAAATTGTGCTTCGATACCTTTGCTCTATCATTAATGCTTTTACAGCCCAAAGTCTTCATCAGTATATCTCAGCCCATGGATTGTCCCTGGACTGTTGGTCATGCTGTCCAGTGTAAAGGGGGAAATACAGCAGTTTAAGTTTGTAGCAAATTCAGACTTCCATGGAGCAGGGTATTCCACTGAGCATTTTGTGGCTTACCACACAATTACACAAATACAGTATAATGCTATCTATAATTACAAAATTATATACTGACATCCATGTGTTTGACATTTCTGGGTGAGAGCAGCAGCTCACTTTTAGACAAAATCTGGTATTTTTTGCTTGTGGAAATAAAAGTTCCCTTGAGGGTAAGATTTCATTTCTTGCATTTTTGAGCCTCTGACCTAAGTTGCACTACACTGTTTCTTCTCTCCAGTGAATAAGCACTGAATCCAAAACAGGGGACACGGTGTTCCCTCTGATACAAAGGCACAAAGAACTTTTCTCAAGGAGTTATGGTGCTCCTTTTCTGCTGCACAGAGCCTAACTCAAGAGAAAAGATGATCCTTCTGATTTGAAAGGCAGTTAAAGTCTAAAAACATTCTATAACTATACTATATTCTAACTATTTTGAAAGTATTTGAGAGGATGTTATTATTTTAATTTCAACATTAATTATAGAACCTTTCTACAAAGAGAGAAGTGTTGAAAAATTCTGGTTCTCTCATTCACCTTAGGTAACATCAGAAGGACCACTTGTATATGGAGACTAATTAACATGGAACTGGCAAACAAAACCTATCCTTAAAAAGTAGAAAGAGGAAAGGTTGTTTAAGAGTGATGCTGTAAAAGAAAGGTTCTGTGTAGAGGAAGTTCTCAATGAGTCATTCATGACTTGGTCACTCACAGAGTTGTTGCAGGTCGACATTTCCAGCTGTTATAAATGTTATTGAAAGTCAGGCAAAGACATTAAAAATTCGATTTTCAAAGGTAATGAGCATTCCCTTTTCCCACAGACTTCACCAGATAGTTGGGGAATAAAATTCAAGCTTATTTAATATTACTTTTCCAAGCAGTAATTCCTTTAGATGTTAGAGGGATGTTTAAGGTAGTCTGGAGAGAAAGCAGAGGAAGAGCTAACCTACAAAAAATGTAATTCATACTAAGATAATCCCTGTTGTACAGCACTTCTTCCCTTTCTCTGCTGTCACTATAACATAAATAAGTGGAATCTTATGAATTTAGTATCCATAACCACAGCATGTTTGGGAAAAATCAAACAATGAGGCCTGGGCAGGATGACTAATGGCATTTTTTGTTTAACAGGTCCAGAATTGCAACTTTATTGTTTAGATGCATGACAGCTAGATTTCTTTCTTTCTTTGTGTTTTCAACAGACATTTTAGCATTTGCCAAAGTTAACCATCAGTTATGCATTAAATGTTATAAATACAAGTCTTTTATTTCTCAATATGTTCTGCAGAGCATTTTTAGGGTGCAGTTTCTTCACAGTGAAAAAACAGGATCAGACCTAAGTACCAATTTCTTTTAAGCTACATACTCCCAGTCAGCTAGGCTTTGTAATATTCAGGTAACTTTGATCTATGCTTAATTCAGCAATATGCATATTTACATAGGATAACCAGGAGAAATTGCACTGGTGCAAATTGTGTTGTACATATCGTAATTAAATATTAAAAGTGAGGAAAAAGCAAGATTGAAGGAAAAAAAGTTTTAAAACTGATTAAGTATCTTGAAACATGAGCCAGTTTTCTTATCTGGAGAGGAAGGTTTTCAAAAGCAATGTGTTTGAACAGGTGGCTCAGTTCTAATCAAACTAATGGAGAGGTAAATAGCTAAAGGGCAAGCCTGAACAATGGCTTGGGTCGTATTTACAATGCAGCTAAAAAGGACTGCCAAAATTACTCAGGTAAGTTGCTTAAGTTTAACTTGTGTTTGTTTATAGTATATGTCAGTAGTTTACTGTAATTGCTTCTCAAATCCATCAGTTGCTTTCTGCAGGATAGATACACCTAGGCTGGCCTTCTGTTAGCCACCTGAAGTACCAGCAGCAAAACAGAGATCTAGATTTCTGCATGTATTATAAAGCCTGCCTGGTTTTCTGATATGACCAGTTATGCTTCCCAAATACACACTCGGTTTCTTTCAGCTAGAAATCATCTTTGCCCTAGAATTCTATGAGCACGACACTGAGAATTCAGAAACGCTTTTTGACGATAAACTAAAACCTTTGCATCATGTTTTATTTTTTTTAGCTGCAGTACTTCATCGTGATATATTTTAAAAAACCCCATATTTAATTTAAATATTGGTTCAGAGAGGACACAGTAATATTTCGCTATGAGACCCAAGTTATAGGACAGGGGCAGAAGCAATAAAAGGCAATTTCACTGAATACAAAAGTGGAGAAGCCACAACCAAATTCCCATCATCTTAACAGACACTTTCAAAAAAACAGTGCCTTTGAATTTTTTAAGAAGTAGTTTTAAGCATTACGTTCCTGGTTTCTTCCGGATCATCAGGAAATTCAGAAATATCCCTAAAATTAACATAGAAATTCTAACATAGTCATCTGACTCCAGAAATTTTGTTGTTTTTTTCTTTAAAATGAACAAAATGTAGCCTCCAAGTATCAGACTGCCATGATAAAGTTTGATAGCAATACAGGCAAAATATCCTTTCTCCCAAATTCTGCCTAACAATTGCAACACAGTATAGTTGTTCTTTAAAACTTTCAAAGCAGCCATTTGACATAGCCCAGAGACGGAAGGAGTGTAAACAGGATGTTTAGGTAGCCTGGGGCAAAATATCACAGTATTGCCTTTCTCTTAACCAGAGATAACTACTAGCTGCCCTAGAGAGTAATGATCTCCTGCTGATTTTCCCCATTTGGATCACTGATGTACCCTACAGATTCTCATGAGCTGACTCAGCTGATTCACTCTGTCATAATGCCAGTGATTTCACTGCAGCTTAAAGGCTATTTGCATCCACTGAGGATCTGCTCCCAGATGGAGAAAGAAGAGCTCATAGATGTTTGTGTCTAAAGGTACCACCTCTGACTACAATTACACCAATGAAAAAGGTCCAATTTATTGCAAATTGTCCGTTAACATATCTGCCCTTCCTTTGGCTATAGAGGGGAAAAAAAAACCTGCTCCGCTCATGTAAACCTCTACAAAGCAACAAAGAGTTCAAGAGAAACCATAAATAACAACACCCCCACTCCCCTAGATTTGTGTATAACAATCTGCTTTTGGAACTGTTCACATTTCCTACAAGTTTCAGTTCTGGATTGGAAAGGAGAGGAGGAAGAGGAGTGTCAACCTGCTTAGCACACTGTGCTGGATTGCATTTGTCTCAAAATCCGAGAGACTAATAGTGCAGCTGAGAGGTAGGCTTTTACTGGTGTGCATGCATCTCTGTGCGCACATGTCTATGAGTGGAGCTGGAGGTGCAAATATCTACCCTATTATCTAGGATGGCAAATAACAAATGTTATGTGGCTGGATCTCTCATAATGAAAAGTTATGAAGCTTATGTTACATCTGATGAAGAACAGGTTAAAAAACCTATTGTTGTCTTGATAGGTAACTGCCATAGCTCTTCACTCTAGACAAAGTTTGTGGGTTGTCACTCAAATGCCTTTTAAGGGTAGCATTTTCAGTGCTAGTAGGCAATACTCTGGTGAATACTCAGCAGGTGACCTATGGGACAGGTAAAATTCAAGAGTTAGAAAACTGGAAGAAGAAATGAAAAAAAGTCTTTTATTTTTTCTGTATGTGTCTACTCATATTTATGGGCATAAGTCTGAATGCACTAGACATGCATCCAAAACATGATTTTAAACATATAGATTTGCTAACAATCAGCAAAATTAACTAAAGAAAATCAGCTTTATTGACTATAATTATGTCTGAGGAGTGATTGCCAGACTATTGGTTCTATCAAGTCACATTAAGTGGTCCATAAAGCACACTGATCAGTATACTCCATGTTCTCAGTAAAATGTGAGAAGAGCAGAGTGCACTTATCAAAATATGCTTGAAAACTAGTACATCAACATGATATACACAACAACGACATTTTGATAGGAAGCTTATTTACTTTCAACCAGCCCAATGAATGGCTTTCATTCTTATCTAAATTAACAGGATGCTTAGCAATTGTAACAACCCATGTGACGCCTGGGATTTATGAACCATGTATCACTGGAACTAAATTCCCCATTGCCCAAAATGATGGGAGAAGCTCTGCTGAAAAAAATGCTGAGGTGGTTACCAATGAAAGCTGAAGATCTTGTTCAGAAATAGACCTAGTTTTGTCTTTGTCTCTTAGTCATTGTCTTCATTTGAATTAAACTGTCTCTTTGTTTTTCTTTTTTCTTATTTTTAAGGGGAGTAGATTTAGTTATAGGTTCTGGAAGTGCTCAGAACATCCATTATTATTACTGTAAAAGGATTTTTTGTACTGTTGCATCTTGTCATTTCCCTCGTGTAATCTGAATGAGTTTGGGCAGGTGCAGTTCTATGAAGTACAGCTAACTTATGTAATAGAAAAAAATTATGTACCTATGCATTATATTGGTTCTTTCATAATACTTGAATTAAAGTTGAGAAAGAGCAGATAACTGCAGTGTAGGACTGAGTATCTTGCTTTTATACTTCTTTTCTTTGTACTGTACTGTCAGAAAGCTATTTTTAGTCCTGCTCTGCAGTTGCACAGTTGTTGCTTATATCTCGTCTAAAGGAAGTAAGGTTGCCCTACTGAGACTTTGCCCTTCTCTCAAGGGTAAACTAAAATCCATTAAACTTAAATATATGCTCTAAACCCTGCACTTAAGTGGCTGTGATGGAAATATTATGCAGTTATTTATAACAAGATATCCATTTGGGGAAGTGAAATAGACAGTCATATCTGAAAATTATTGCCTCTTCATTCTTCTCTTAAAGTCTTTGTGCTTAAAGCTTGAGAGTTTGTTTTGCTGGCACCATGACAAAGTAAGCAGAAGTATCTCTATAGAACAGGTCACTGATGTCTACAACCCCATAATAAATAATTTGTGAATGGTAGCACATTCAAACAGATCCTATATTGCTTCAAAGAAATCCGCTCAAATATTTCTCATTACAGGAAGTGGTTTTCATATACAGCCGCTCATGTTATTGGGGGATAAATAAATAGCGGAGTCAGAGAAAAATATTAATCTACCTAAATAAAGGTAGATAGACCTATACCTATAATGATAGACGTGAGCAAGTGTCTACACATGGAAGTGCAACACACGTGCTAAGTCTGTAAAATTGACTACAGACATAGTGAATGAAGGTGTCTCATCCTGAGTCTGTTGTTATAAATTGCACAGATTCAGATAAATATTATTTAGCCATCAGGTTTTGTAGGTGATGCTAAAACAGAAACCTGAAAGAACAGAGGAAACAGGAAGAGAAGAAACAGAAAATCTGAGCAAGAGATTCCTTTGAGACCTTTTGTATCAGCCATGATTTAGGATACAAGAGCACTCTGAATTAAAAGAGTATAGTACTTAATACTAGTTCTTCTAGTATTAAGTAATCTTCATGTCTGGTCTTCTACTAATCTTTTCTGAGTCTATGTTATGCACCCAAATGTACTCAAGTTAAAGGGTAGGTGTTATATCTAAAAGCAGCACCCAGTGACTTACAAAAAAGACCTACCTAGTTGTGCTTTTCCCTGCTATTCTTTTGAGGGATTTTGTACAGTCCTCACGTTAAATCCACTTTGATGAAATTTATACACACACTCGATGCAGGAATAGACCTTTTCAGGCTTTCAAATAAGCCATTCTGTCTTCCAGTCCATTTTATCCACCTATGAAAATGTTCTTTATAGCTCATGGAGAAAAGCAAAGAGATATGCACTAAGACAGCTAGCTGATCTTATAAGATCTGATGAGGTCTGCAGCCATCTGCCTTATAAAATGTTAAGACAAAATAGCCAGTAAAGCAAAGCCAGAAAGTAAAATTCCTGGAAGTAAGATTTAAAGTTGTCCTACTGAAATTGTAGCTTTAATTATTATAGCTCAAAATTCTGAGCAAGATTATGACTTCTCTGAAACAAAAGAATGCAGATAGCAGCCACATTTATGTTCCTGGGTTGGGAAGCTGAACCTGAGTCTTTTGCTTCATGCCTTATTATAAAACAGGTCAAACAGTGACCATGAGATGGTGGAGTTTGAGAT
>NW_009706203.1:0-26907 GCF_000703405.1 Apaloderma vittatum | reverse complement strand
CGAGAGCGTTTTCAGTAGTAGTAGGTAAAATAGTGTAGATTGGGAGCTGGTCTGTTAGTAACTGTTTTACTGATGCAGTAACTCTTTCTAAAAATAGTTTTCTCCAGGCAGATAAAACATGGTAGAAAGCTTAGTGTTTAACTTAGTTACAGACAAGGTATTGCTAGTACTTTCTTGCCGTTATGATCTTTTAATAAGTAAAGTTAAGAAGCTGTATTTTTAGGTAACGGTATATTGCATGGTCGCTGGGGTAATCTTCAGTTCTGAACAGGTTTTGACAGGGCAGTATACTTACGTATTTATTAATGACCAGAGTGATGAGACTGAGGGCACTCTCAGCAAGCCCATGGGTGACTCCAGAGCGGGGGAAGCTGTTAATACGCAGGAGAGCAGGGCTGCCATTCAGCGGGACCCGCAGCGAGCTGGTGAAATGGGCCAGCAGAAACCTCGTGGAGCTCAGTGAAGGCCGACGCCAAGTCCCGTGTGTGGGATGAAGTAACCTCGTGCAGCGTGACAGGCTGGGAGCTGACTGGTTAGAAAGCAGTTTGCAGAACTGGACCAGGGAGTCCTCCCAAACAACAGGTTGTACGTGAATCAGCAGTGTGCCCTTGAGGCAGCGAACACTGGCAGCGTCCCGGGCTGTGTGCGCGAGCGCGCGTTAGCAGGGTGAGCACAGCAATTGCTTCTCCTCTGCTCAGGACTCCCTAGACTGCTGGTGGGCACTGTGTTCCGCTGGGGCTTCCCAGAGTGGGAAAAACACCGGAGTCAGTCAGTCCGTGCTGTACCAGGAGAGCCCTGGATAACTGCATTTGTGCAGCCTAAAGAAGAGACGATGTGGAAGGTGGTGTCATGTCTGTCTTCACCTGCTTAAAAAGTGGCTTTAGGGGATGGTGTCAGATTCTTGAAGTGAAAGGATGAGAGATAATGCAAGAAATTTCAACAAGGGAAATTCTGATGAGATAGAAGAAAAAAAATCTTAACAGTGAAGTAGTCAAACAGCAGAGCAGGGCCTGAAAAGGTTGTGGTATCTCCATCTTTGGAGCTATTCATAACTTCACTGGACAAGGCCTTGAGCAATCTGAGCTGGCTTTGAAGGTAGCCTTGCATTGAACTAGCTGGGAAGTGACTAGGGCCTATGATTTCAATGGCCTTCAATTTATAAAGCATTTTGAGATATCTTGGGATGATTGGCTGCTTAAATGTGCTTTAAATGTCCCTTTTATCCATTATTACAGAAGCCCATTTAGGTACAAGAGAAAATTCTGACGAGGGAATTAAAGACCACAGAGTTTTTATATCCTTTAACTCTGATTGTGTTAAAATGCATTTCCTTTGAGTCTTTTTTCACATTGTAGGAAGAAAAGAAGATTCTCTTCTATCACCCAAATGAAGTAGAAAAGAACGAAAAAATTAGAAATGTGGGATTATGTGAAGCTATAGTACAATTCACAAGGTATGAAGTCTGACTGCGTGGCTCATTGCATTAGTACAAGTCTTTTACATTTCCCAATCATACTTTTCCTTTTTGTGAGTGTATATAAATATCTGTGTCTACATACATGTTTTCTTTCCAGGACCTTTAGTCCAACAAAACCTGCAAAGTCCCTACATACGCAGAAGAATAGGCAATTTTTCCATGAACCTGAAGAAAACTTCTGGATGGTCATGGTACTTATGCACATGATATGCATGTTTCTAAAGCATCATACCGCAATGTTCTCAATGCATTCTGCATTGTCTAATACCAGCCTGTTCCACTTTCTAGGTTGTACGGAATCCCATAATAGAAAAGCACAAAGATGGAAAGCCAGTCTATGAATATCAGGAAGAAGAATTACTGGTAATACTGAACTTTTTTTTAATAGGTTATATTGCATTTTAAGAGTACCTCCAGAAATATCTTAGTTTGATTCTTCTTGAGCTGCTGCAAAATTTATTTTATATATGTATATCTCTTCTTAAATGGAAAATGGGCAAAGTACTTTTCAGGAAAGTTTAAATAAAAGAGTAAGATAGAGAGTTATCCACGTAACAGTTCAAGATCACCCAGTAAACATCAGTGAAAAACACAGCTGTGAGACTTTTAGCTTGGAATAGGCAAATATTTCTGAGGATCTGTTTGTTTAATAAAGTTCTTGAAAGATTTAAAGTCTATGCATTTTTACTAGGTTTAAGTATACATGTTACTACTGTCTTAAGACTGCTAGTACTTTATAAAGAAATTTCTAGATGCTGACTGAAATTGCTGTTTAACTTTTCAGAGTTTATTTCTTTAGTTTGTGTGTTTACTGGCTCTTTGAAAACATGTTCTGTGAAGCTCAGTTAAAATATTTTAAATTCTGCCTCTTCTTATACTAATGTTGTGCTCTCTATTCTGCAGGACAAGGTTTACAGTTCGGTCCTGCAGCAGTGCTACAGCATGTACAAGGTAGAGTTGACATTAGAGGCTCCTCCTCTGCGCAGAGGCAGAAATCCTCACGGCACCATTGGCACGTGCAAGCTCATCATTGCTTTGGCGTTCTTGTCTCATTATTATTGTCTGGTCTCTTCCTGAAGGTATAATGGTGGTGATGGAAGAGAAAAATAAATCTTTTTGCAGTTACCTGGGCTGGTTCATTAGCTTATCATAAAAATAAGAGCCTTCTAATATTTGTGAAGTCCAGATTTCTTCTTTTGTGGGCGGTTACACTACTAAGCATTTGATTTTGATGGTGTTAGGTATTATCTGTTGGAGAAACAATACTGGATAAAGATCATCAATCTGGCTTTTCCAAAACAAGAGCGAATGATAAATAATTTCTCTATCATGAAGTAATTGTTTCCTTTTCTAATTCTGCCTCTGCAAGTGAGAGATGTTTCTTCAATGGAGAAGGGGTACCTTTGGATCTGTGTGGAGTCCAAATACTGAGAAACAGAAGCTGTACTGTAATCTAGCTATATTCTTGGCTGAGTTATAAGAAGTTATTGTAAATGATTACCCAAATGAGTGATTTGTATTTTCTTTTAACTATTAGCTTTTCAACGGCACATTCCTGAAAGCCATGGAAGATGGAGGTGTAAAAGTTTTAAAGGAGAGACTAGAGAAATTCTTCCATCGGGTAAGACCTTATTTTTCAGGCACATACAGTGTGATTCTGCACTGGGGGGGGGAAAAAAAAAAGCAAAAATCTTCTCTAAGTGGCTGCAGTGTAACTATAAAACATAGGCAGTGGAAAAGGTGCAGTGTCAAGACAAAAAGTCTGTTTATTTGTCACATACTTTCTGCTTCTTACTAACCTGGTAGGTTGTTTAAGTGGAGCTGAACCACAAGCAGGGTTACGTAAAAGTTTAGCTCTTGGTTATTTTTTCTGATGCAATGATGTTCGTTCTTTGGAAACTCTTTTAACGTTTGAATTGGTTAGGGTGATAACAACCAGTGCAGACCAGTTTGAGTAACCACTGCAGAACCATTCAAGTCGGAAGGAGTCTGGAGAGATCATCCAGTTCACCTCCCTCCTCAAAGTGGGGTAACACTGAATTCAAACTAGACTGCAGAGGGCTCTGGCTGGGGGAGTCCTGAAAATATCCAGGCATGGAGATTCCACAACCTGCATGCGCAGACTTAAAAGTCCCGTAGTACTGTGAAGTAGTGGATAGTGCTAATTTTTAGCTTTTCCCCGCTACTGCACTCCCATCTGGAATCTGTAGTCATGCCTGATAAGGTTTCAGGAAATACTGCTTGCATTTTAGCTAGTCTTTAGAATTTAATTTCAGTCTTTAAAAGATAATGTTTTAGTGAAAGGGTGGAAAACAAAACTGTTTTTGAGCAAGAAATCAGTTGAGTATTATTCAGGTATTTTTCGTATAAAATAACTGAGTAATCATGTCTGGTAGAATTTTGAGTTCCTACATTAAAAGTTTGATGCAGCTAGCTTTAAAAGGTGGCATCCAAGTGTCTGTCTGCCCCCGTTTTTCTAATTTGCACAGAAGGAAACAGAGGACTACTGTCAGCAGATAATTTTTCTGTGGTAGAGATAGGAGTATTGATATCTCTGCTAGTGGTGGAGTATAGACATGGTACACTGGTGTTTACAGTGGTGTTCTCTTAACAGGTTTTTAAAATAAGAACAATGTTGTGACACTGTAAACAAAAGTTCAGGCTTTGCTTGTGGGGTTTTGGGAGGGTTTGCTTGATTTTTTTGTAGGACTGTCATCGAATGAACACTGTTGGCAGTACTTGTTTCATTAGCTGGTGCGCACTTCTGTCCTGACTAAACTAAAAAGTAGATCATGGCAAAAAAGGAATAGATTTGGATCTTTAAAACATTGTTTCTCTTTGAAGCTCCTACTGAAGATAAAATAGTAATTGTTACAGATTTGTGTAAGGGAAAGAAATCCAAGCAAAAGTTGTTTCTCTTTTTCACTGGGGAACTGGAAATGCTTAAGAAGTTGGGTCATGCAAGTTGTTGTACTGCAGCCCTATTGACTGAAGTGGCTACATGTTGCTAGAAGGCTTGGACTGCACAAAAACTCTGAAAGGAAATGAGACTTGGTCTAGAAACTGGAACAGAAATGTGTCATGCTATTTTCAAGTATTTTACTACTTTGAGTTTTTGGTAATGTGAAATGACGGTAGAGGGAGCCATTGGCTAACTCGTCTCTCACTGTGCAGAGCATGTGATAGTGCATTTGAAATCTCTTGGTAAAGGTTACAGTCTATCAAGAAAAACAGAAACAAGCCAATAGATTTATCTGCTTATATTTCTACCGTCACTTCTGAAATTAAATATTAGTAGGATAGACTGTGCTTTCTTATACTCTCAAAAGATCTTGAGCTAGCCTTAAAAGCTGTTGTCTCTGATATTAATAGCAAGCTAACACCTGGAATCACATTCACGTGTAGAATCGTAGAATGGTTTGGGTTGGAAGGGACCTAGTCCAACCCCCCTGCAATGAGCGGGGACATCTTCAACTACACCACGTTACTCAAATCCCCATTCAGTCTGACCATGAATGTTTCCAGGGGTGAAGCGTCTTATCGCCTCTCTGGGCAACCTGTTCCAGTGTTTCACTGCTCTCATTAAAATATTCCTCCTTCTATCTATTCTGAATCAACCTTATTTTAATTTAAAACCATTACCCCTTGTCCTGTCGCTACAGGCCCTACTAAAAAGTCTGTCCCCACATGAAGCTGTATGTCATACAAGCATAACTGGAAGGGTCTTGGTTGTTTCAGGTTTGGGGGTTTTTTTTGATCGTTAGTCTAGATTACTGGGGATTGAACTTAAATTTGTCTTTTAAATCTGCACATTGGAAGTGTTCTGAATTCTAAAACACAACTGTCATTATTCTCGTAGTACTTGCAGACGCTGCATTTACAGTCTTGTGATCTGCTGGATGTGTTTTGTGGAATCAGCTTCTTTCCACTGGATAAAATGACTTACTTGAAAATTCAGTCATTTATTAATAGGATGGAAGAAAGCCTGAACATAGTCAAGTATACTGCATTTCTCTATAACGACCAGCTTATTTGGTAGGTACTTCAATAACTCTTTGGTGTGTCTTCAATTTAACATCCTATAAATAAGTGCCATAAAAGTAAACCTTCTGATTCAGTGAAAGAGTTGCATGAAGATAAGAAAACTGAATGGTAGGATGTAAGAAAGGCATTGGTCTTCAGCTTTAAAATTTCTAACCTGTACCAAATGATTGCTTCCAAGCTGACCTGAGGAGCCACCTAGAGAAGCATCTCTGTGACTTCCATTGCAAGAGCCTCTGTGCACACACACAAGTTCCTCTGTAGGACCTTCTCGTAGAGAAGGTTAATTAAAAGGTTGTTCTTTATATGGTTCTGAACCAGAAAGCTGCAGTGCTTGGGAAGAGTTCTACTTGAAAATCGACTTAAGAATAGCAAACTTGATCTTTATTTACATATTGTTTCTATTTCTCTTCTGGCTTGTGGCAAACTTAGATGTGTTTTTATTTAGCAAATAAACTAACATTGCAGTAAAAATTAATATTCTGGGATTGAATCTACTGAGACAGTGAAATGTTGCTACTCTGGCTTGGAGTGTGCTTTGCCCAAGTTTTAGTTAGAGGATGTGTGATCTAAACTACCACACAAACATCACTTGTGTTTATTTTCTCCCCGATGTTCTAGGAGTGGATTGGAACAAGATGACATGAGAATTTTGTACAAATATCTCACAACATCTCTGTTTCCAAGGCACATGGAACCTGAGGTATGGTAGTTGGGTTTTTTGGTCAGGTAGGGAGGTGGAGGTTTCTGGTTTCTGGGTTTGGGATTTTTTTTTTGTATTTTGTGCTTGGTTTTTGTTTTCTATATTTTTGTTTAGCTGTTTGGTACCATTAAGGGCTAAAATAACAAAGAGAAGAAACTCTCTTCCCCCTGTCCCCTCCCACCCATTACATTTTAGATGAATTCTGAGATGTATTGCTTTTGGGGCCGTTTACTAAACTCAGCAGTAGAATCATAGAATCATAGAACAGTTCAGGTTGGAAAAGCCCCTTGGGATCATGGAGTCCAACCACTGACCCTACACTACAAGTTCATCCCTAAACCATATCACCCAACACCCCATCTAAGCGACACTTAAACACAGTATTTGCACCCCAAGTTTAAAATACAAATTTTGCTGATAATTAGAATATGGAATGGTGATAAAGAATTTACTGAAGGTCAGTACCTGCTGACTGCTCAGTACTGCAAATGAATCACTTCCATTTAATGGCTAAATGCATCATGGAGTGCCGTAAGACCACAGGGGGTTAGTTATCCCTCCCCCCCACCAAAAAGCTCTATAAGCTATTTTAAAATTAAATGCAAAACCAGAATGCCCTGTTCTATCAGCATCTCTTACACTTTACCTTTACCTCCCTCTGTGTTACCTTGTGAGTGGTAATTTCTGCAAAGGGTTTGCTTTGTTTTGCTTTGATTTAAAGACAGTCCACAAAATGTAACAGGAAATACCTCTAAGCTGTTTTTTCTTGTGTGTGTGCTTTTTCACTTTAGTTAGCGGGAAGAGATTCTCCAATCCGCGCAGAAATGCCAGGGAATCTGCAACACTATGGCAGGTAGCTCTTGTTTACTGTTACCGCTTACTCCTTCTTCCAACAAGGGCAAAGTGTTTGGGATGAGTACATGTATTTTGAGTACATATTCCACACACAGCTGATGCAATGTAAAACTTGTCCCTCTGGAAAAAAAAAAAAGGAAATGCTTCATTAACAGTTCTGTCTATTTATTTTTCTTCCCCACTGTTCTCAATGTACTGCATAAAAAATTTTGGAACGGCTCCCATCATTGCTTTTCAGTCAGGCACTTCAGACACAGGTGTAGATTTAAACTAGGAATTTCTCAATTTTTTTTCTCTGTACTCCGCATGTCAGAGTAGGGAATTCTGTACTTAAGCAGCTGAGCAACACTACTTTGAATAATTGTGGGGTTTGACATCTTTCTTTCCTCACAAGAATTCCTCTTGCCTGATTTATTGTATTCATTTGGAATCAAGGCATCAGCACATACTCCCTGCTCTGCCCTCTCACCCCAGTTTAGGTGCTTCTAATACATCACTGTTGTACATAAAACTAATTTGAAAGTACTGTTGGAAAGCAAAGGAGAAGGGCTTTCCCAGTGGCAACAAAAAAAGGTTTTTTAAAGATAGTCACAACTTGAATGTTGAAAAAGTTTTGTTGCTCTTCCTTTGCTCATCTGTGCCATTTATTTCTTTAACATTATTCTGGCTTTCTGATCCTTTTCTGATACCTCTTACGGAGTGTATATGCAAGTAATACTTTGAAAATGTAAGAGTGCTGAAATAACCTATTAAGTGCTCTATGCCCCTCTGGACAGCTGAAAACTCATAATATTCAAATATATTCATACATGCAAGTAATTGCTGGTTTCAAGAACATCTGTTAAATAGGAAAAACTGAAATGCAAGAATTCATCGCATCTAACCTATTGACTTATTTTCTAGGTTTCTTACTGGACCTTTAAATATTAATGATCCCGAAGCAAAATGCCGTTTCCCCAAAATATTTGTTAACACCGATGACACTTACGAAGAGCTTCATTTAATTGTTTATAAGGTATTACTTTTTCCTCTCTGCGATTGTTCCACAGAATTAGGAATCTATATACAACAAATATGATAATGATGTGAAGTACTGTATAGACAGATGCATTGATGTGACCGGATTAAATCAAAGAGACAGAAAACTTTGATGTTTCTAGCAACAAGCTTTAAAGCCTGAATCTTCTTTTCTCTTTTCATGTACTCACCCCAAAACAAACAGTTGTTTTATTAAAACAAAATACCAGCCTTCAGTCACTTGAAGTGGTTTCATATCTAGCTTTATGTAACAATAATCACCAAAACAAACCCCAATTTTTAAAAAATGAAACTCAAGTTTCTTGCATACATATATCCTTGCATAAAATGCATTTTTAGCAAATTTTACCTTTCCCTTACAACTTAAAAACTGTTAACTGGGCTGAATTTTAAAAGTGTAATTGTGTTGTGCTGTGCAGAATTGCAACGACATTATCCTATTGAAGTGTTACCTTTAAAGTAATTATTATTCTTTTTAATTTAACTGATTTACCTGTGTGTGACCTCACTGAAGTATTGTCATTTACTTGAGGTAGTTGAGGTAGCCTGTTTTAAATGGTTTTTTTTTTTGCTTTAACTTTTTTGTTCCAGGCCATGAGTGCTGCTGTCTGCTTTATGATTGACGGTAAGTACCTATTAGCATCACTTACTTGGCAAGACATAGTACAAAATGCTATTACATGCAACTTGTTTTACTTTTGCAAAATACATTGATTTATTATTTGAGGCTCTTTATGAGTGCTTTTACTAGTCTTTGGATTTTTTTGTTTCAGTGGTGTAAGTAACTCAATCTACACAATAAAATGACTAAATGTTGCTTCAGTTTCCCATGCACTTCATCCATAAGGTTATAATTAAGAGAGAAATGTGTCCCAGGATTCTTGCTGATGTGTAAAGAAAACAACTACAGAAACTGTACTTCCAACTGTGGGAAAAGAATCTCATCTCTCCCTTTTCTTTACCCGACACCCAGCTTCAATTCCTCCTACGCTGGAGTTTTGCCGTAAACTGGATAGCATTGTTGGACCTCAACTCACCGTGTTAGCATCAGACATATGTGAGCAATACAACATCAACAAGAGAATATCAGGGTTTGTACCACATTTCCGTTCCTGTTGCAGATGCTCATTAGTTGGCTAAAAATTAGGTTTAATGAACTGCTTAAATAATGGTAATGTGAGCTCAAATGTTGAAAGCGTTGGTTTAACTGTGTACTTTAAATTATATGTATCTACCTTTCTGCATCCTAAGCATTTGTGAAGTGTCTGTTGCATATTCAGGTGTCCCTGAAGTAACAACATACATGTTACTAATTTTGGAACGGGTGTTTATTGTGTGGCTGAAACACACGTTGCTTTTTTGTTGCAGGAAAAAAAAAAGATGTAGATATTAAGATAAATCTCACTATGATCAA
Organism: Apaloderma vittatum; assembly: GCF_000703405.1. Taxonomy (NCBI): domain Eukaryota; kingdom Metazoa; phylum Chordata; class Aves; order Trogoniformes; family Trogonidae; genus Apaloderma; species Apaloderma vittatum. The sequence goes on along the minus strand of NW_009706203.1, from coordinate 17,379 downwards.
CTGAGATTCTGCCTCTTCATCCCCCCCAGCTGTCAGCAGATTACTCAGATACAAGAGGTGGAACGTTTAGGTTTTGCTGCTTTTTTGTGTGAACTGGCACTGGCTGACCTGAGGAGATGATGCGTTTACAGATTACTGTGCTTGCAGAAGTATATACAAGATGGCAAAAATGCCAACTGAAGCAACAGTCTTCTGTCCCTGACCCCCATACTGAAGTAGAGAACTAGGGGATTTTGCAAAATCCTAACTTCAGTTTATATTTTCTAACTTTTCTTAAGGAAAACAGGGTCTCATAATGTTCACAATTGTTCTACCAGCCCAAGGGCTATTTAAGTTTAAACAAAAAAAAAAAAAAAAAAAAAAAGAAAAATCACTCTTTGTGCCCACATCCCCCTTTGTGCCGATTTCCTTTGACTTCTGCTTTCCCAGGCTGCTGTTTTCTATCATATTAGAAGAACTGTATTTTTCATGTCCAGTGGACGCTGACAGCACTAGCTCTGAGTACTGCCTTGGACACAAGTGCTTCGAGCCTGGGCGGAGTGTATATAACTCTGAACTCTGCTACAAATCCAAAAGGAAAATGGAGGTCTAGATACTGGAACAACTTTTGTGTAACAGTTTGAAATGGAGATTTTAGCGAGTGGATTATTTGGTTACGATGCAAGCTTTACAGTTGAGTACTTTTTTCCAGAATTACTGCTTCTTGGAGTGTTGTCATGTATAGTAGGTGAGGGAAAAAAACTGCCTTATTTTTTCTATTTTGCAGGACTAAGGTAACTACTTAAGGGGCAAAAAATAGTCAAATGAAAACGTATGTTAATGCTTTGGAAAATATTCCTCTTGAACTATAGCTGACTCTCCATAAATTTCTATTTATTTCAGGATAGATCTGTTAGTTGGGGAAACAAGAACAGCATCACATATGAGAACAAAAGAGGAATTAAACCAAAGATAGGTGTGTGACTGAACTCATTTAGTAGTAGCCTGCCAAGTCAGCAAATTTGCAGGGTATAGAATAGGATGTGCTTGAAATTGTGCTGATCTACTAAATCATTAAACTTGGGGTTTTTAAATGTCATCTGGGACTGGCTTTGGCAGCTTTAGCTCTTTTAAAGTTTAATGCCTTGGTGTCCTGAAAACATGATACAGTTCCTTGACATTAATGCATCTGGGTGACAGAGAGCAAGGCTATCTAGTTGTTTGCCAAGGTGAATGGTGTCATCACCGAATCTTCCTGATTCTAAATTATACATAGCCTGAAGTACCAGGTGCTTAGAACTGGTTTTTGCCACTCTGAATTTGCTGTGACTTCCACCAAAACTACAGTTCTAAGTGACAGGTTTTGTATCAATGTAATAAAAGAGGAAATGAGGGAAGACGACGAAGGCAGGTTATTTGCTTGGCTTACACAAATGATGGGGGAAGTCCAATTTCCTGGATAAAGGAAGAGTTCTTTATTTTGATTGTAACAAATAACAGATGTGAGTGGAAAATTATTTATTGATCAAAAAAGACCTAGCATCAGATTGGACTGTCACTGAGGAGAGCAGCAAGGAAACAAAATGGGGACAGAGGAAAAGCAGGTTATTGGTAAATGCAGACAAACTACTGCTGGGAAGTGGGGCAAGGCCTTTAGACCTTCCTGTGTCTATTTACAAGCAGCCTAAGCAGCAGAAGGGGGAAAAATGGTTGGTTTTGCAGGCTTTTTTTTTTTTTTTAAAACGTGTTAAAATGAATTTTGATTATGCCACAATTGTTAATGTACTTGGGTCTCTTCAATGTGAAGATAACCTCGGATTGTCTAAGCTTTGCACTGGCTAGTTACCTGTTCTCATGCAGCCTGTGCTTGTACAGCATGTCAGCATTCACAAGTTACTTTTCTTTTTCTTTTTTTTTTTTTTTTTAAATCTTCCTAGGGCTGAGAAGGAGCCCCAGTTTAAGTTTATCTATTTCAATCACATGAACCTGGCAGAGAAAAGTACCATTCACATGCGGAAAACACCCAGTGTATCACTTGCCTCTGTTCACCCTGACCTCATGAAGATTCTCGGTGACATCAACAGTGACTTCTCCAGGTAATGCTTAACTATTAAATAGCCTGTAACTCCTTCTGCCAAGTAGATGTGAAGCTTTCACATCTTTTTGTTCATGGATGGCTATTCCTAGCTCTGTGAGATAAATGCTGTAACAGGTCATATTTAGTATTTTGTGTTGGTTTAGAAGTAGTCTATCTTAAAAACACAAAACTTCTATAGACAAACCAAAACTGCTGATGGACAAATTAATGATTTATTCATCTGGGGATGTAATTGTCCTAAACAGCCATTTACGAAGCCTTCATGGACTGCACAGTCTCTGATACTGCACAACCACAGCAATTTATGACATTAAGCTGTCCTAATGATTACAAATAAAGTTGCTGAAGATGAACTTGCTGCCACTTTCTTTACTTTCTAAACCTTCTTTCAGAGTTGATGAAGATGAGGAAATTATTGTGAAGGCAATGAGTGATTACTGGGTAGTTGGGAAAAAGTCTGACCAGCGCGAACTGTATGTTATTTTGAATCAAAAAAATGCAAATCTGATTGAAGTTAATGGTAAGGATTGTATTTTATTACCTTTAAATACAGTTGCTACTAAAATGTATGTCCCTGGAGAAGTAAAAAAAATCCATGAAACGAGAAATCTAGAGAGGGATTGATCTATGATACACCAGGTAAGTTTGCGTAAGGTTTTAGTGTGCCTTCTACCAGCTGTGAAAGAACAGCATAAATATTCAGCAGATGTTCTTAATTATTAATGAATCGTTATTCCTCCTTCAAATAACAGAGGAGAGCTCTGTGAGCTTAGTTTAGGAATAATCAATGACATGTATTACAGGGGAGAGAAGAACATACTTACGTCTGAGTTAGGGGGTTTTTTTGTCAGTGATTGATGGGTAGGTTACTTACACATCTTACATCTATCCTGTCAGGGATCCTCATCCCATTGCTTTGTTTCTAATGCTGTTTTGAGAATGATTTACTATGATGAACATAAAGTATATTTAAAAGCTGATTGCATGTTAGAGAAATGGCAGTCTGAGTCTCACTTGTAGCAGTTTTAGGGCTCTGCTCTAATAGGAGGCAATGTGCTCACTTGGATGACGGAAAAAATTAATACTTTTCCAAGACAAATACTTTTCCAAGCCTAGCAACCTGAATTTTAAAAAGAGGACTAAGTTCCATGACTTACACAATGATTTCCAATTGTCTTTCAGGATCAACCTGCCCTACAGAAACAGTAAATGAGTGTTTCTGATAAACTTAGGAGTTGTTTTCTGCAAAAGAGCACAAAGCGAAAGTTTTGCTGACTTACTCTAACAGACTACACTAATCCCTTCTTCCCCTGAAAAGGTGTTACAGTGCCTTTATATAATACACAGCAGCTAAGTCTTTTACACTGCAACAGGAGAAGTGTGACAAGATGACTGGCTCAGCAGCAAGCTCAAACCATCATTTACACTTTAGCCACTCAGAATACAACTCATCTTTCAGATAGTGTGAAACGTCAGACTTAACTTTTTCTTACTGAAGACAGAGTAACATGGTATTTCTGTATTAGAAACTCCTAGGGCTTTTTCTGTTTGAATTTAGTTACATTGTCCTTGATGATCCCCAGGGTTTTCCTTAACGAGGTTTCTGTAATGTATCATACTGAAATATCTTCTTATTTTTTTACAGAAGAAGTGAAGAAACTTTGTGCAACACAGTTCAATAATATTTTCTTCTTGGATTGATCTGCAAAGGGCTGATTTATTGAAGATGTCAATGTCAGACACTTGCTCAACATGAAAAGTTATTAGTCATATTATTGACTGGAATAATTACAATAGTAAAGCAATACTTGCTTTGTAAGAATCAAAATTTCTACTAAAATCTGTAAACTCTGATCATAAAATTTATAGATTTTAAAAATGTTTATGTGCAAACTAATTAAAAAACAGTCTGAATTCATCTGTACCATTCCATTCTGATATTGTTATGTGAATATTTTACTGAAAAATAAAGCTAATACTTGTTACACTTTTAAGGGCATCTTTTTGTTTTCCTGTGTTCATTTGCATCATCATGGGACTTCCTGCTCATTTTCTACAAGGTGAAACTAGACTGGTTACAAAAGACCCCTGAACAAAGGACTGTCTAGGTTGACCTGTTCTTTGCAGCTTGTACTTCAGCCTGATTCACATTTTTTGTCGAATTCTTACATGGTTGTTTATGGGCAGTATTTCAGTTAAATAAACCCTATTTTAAGCAGAAACCCTTCTACTGGGACATACTATCATATCAGTTCGTGTATTGACTTAACACTGAGGGAATTTTTAGGTACAACTCAATAATAATAATAATTTGTTTAAAGGGTTTCAGTGATGTAAACGACCCTTGGTCTTGAAGCAGAGTTTCCCTCTGAAACTAGCAAGGCCTGTGCAGACAGTTTAGGCATACTTGTATTTTAGACCTTACTGCACATCTGGTTGGGTTGTTGCTAGGTTGTTTCTTTCTTATTCAAAGAGTACTTACTTGAAGCTTTAGTAGTTCTCATGCGAAGATTTATTTCTTCTTTCTGTTTTTGCCACCAGGCACCTTGGTAACAACTGAGGGTGCTACAGTAGGTGCCTCTTCCTTCACAGGGGGTACTAACAGTGTGACAGGCTCCTCTAACTCTGCACTCTTGGAGAGAAGTGCTTTTTCTGCTGCAGCCGCTTCTTGCCTTTTTGCCTCTTTGACTTCTCTTTCAGCAATAAGTCTGAGTGAACAAAGTTTAAATTTAGTATACTGCAAGAGGGTGGGGAGGTAGATTTATAGTGGCTAAGCAGCTACAGCTATATTCAAAGTATAAGCAATATAAACTGTCCTATTGCAGAGAAGGAGAAAATCTGTCTAGTTACCACTTCAAGTCTGACTTTAGTAGGTTAAAAAACAAAAAAAACCACAACAAACAAACAAAAACCCCCATGTTAACTGCCTTTACACAAAACAAGGCTGAAGTGACAGTAAACATCAAAGAGTTAAGAGTTCTGTAACCAGGAAACAACTCGTATTTGCTATTCCCATCGGTAACAGAAGTCATACGAGTTACATTCTGTATGTTGCTTACTATACCTGGATGACACTAATAAAGTACAGTTCTCATTTTCAGTAACTCTGCTAGCAGAAGATAAGAGATAACAGTACTTCAGGATAATATACAACACTCACATTGCCAGCTCCTCATCCTTGATCTTTCTCAGCTGAGCTAATTCAGCATCTTGTACTCGATTTTCTTTTATTTTTTCCCTCAGCAGTTTTTCATGCTGGTAGGCAGGAAAGAACTTAGCTGTAAAAAAGACATGCACCTGACACATCCACAGAGTAAAATCTTCATCTTGTTCAGTTTTGGGTTCTTTTGGTTCATCTGCAACATGTAAATTAAACAGGTTACAAGCCTCAACATATGAAAATGCTCTCACTGATTTCTGTTCTGCATGAACATCGGCTTGTTGTAACGTAAGACATCTTATCCCAGCTAAGGATGGCACACCAGTAATAATAATTCTTACACCAACTAAAAAAAGCAGAGATAGCAGTAATAGCTTTTATTTGTCCAAGACATTATAAAAATGTGAAAAAGGGCAGATTTACAGATTGAGCGTAAATACAAATTACAGTTTACAGATTCCCTACAACTAAAATGTGGCACTGTATAATTGGGGAAACTATTTAAGTCAGTACTTAAACATCTCATTTCATTATTAAGTTTCTTCTTCTTTAAAAAAAAATTCTTTAAAAAACTTCCTCCAGAATTACTGTTCATTTACTGCCCTCTTGTGACAAACTGAAATCTGCATATACAATTAAAATTTTGCAATTCAAGAGCTAAAAGGGATTATTTTGTGTTAGTCTTTAAACAGTGGGATTGTTTTACCTCTCAGTTCCCTTGCTGGACAGAAATCCTGTTCTTTTCCTGCATCCCAGCTGAGCATTGACAGATCTTTGCCATCTCTGTGAGTTGTGTGTAATGAGAGAACAGTATCTAATATTGCAAAGAAAGAAATAAGATTATTGAGTCTGTAATCCTGTGCATTAAATATCAGGTCTGATCTTCACCATAAACAAATATAAATTGTTACCTGACCTTGGTTAGACCTATGTTTGAAACACTTCTGTACTGATGAAAAGTTTCTTTATAATGAAGGAACAGTGCAGAGTTCAACTTTCTGTTTTCATGCCCAAATGCATGGGACAGAACAGGAAGAATCTAGTTTTAAAAAGCCGTTAAATTATTTTTAAGGAGAATGTGATAGCTTCTCATTAAAATCACACCAAGTTCTCATTAAAATCACACCTGCATATAGCAGGTGTGGAAAGTTAAATGTAAACCTTGTCGTAACTGTCAAAGGGAATGCAGCTACCTTCTGTGACTGCAGTATATCCAGCTGTTTCACTCATCAGCTACTGTTCTAACCATCTTTCAGTTGCAGAAAGAGCGAATCTCCTCTAGCACCACTGCTTGTAGATGCTGACAGTAACTGCAGTACTCACCCAGCAGAAACTCCTGAAAAGGATGCCCTCTGTCTTCATAAGGTCTCAGTGGCTGGCAAGAAGTTTTAAATTAAGTTACTAAATGCCTGGACTTGTGTTCAAATTAAAAAGTGAAATCACATATCCATTTGAGTCACGCAAACTCTTATCTCCAAAGCATTCTGCCAACCAAAAGCAGAAGAGGCGTATCTTTGATCAGTCAAATAATTTGTCAATTCCTCTTCAAACACTGGAAGACTTGCAAGTGCTTTATGAGTATTTATAGTTATGTAGGAAAATGTGCAAATGTGTTAAAACTGTCTATAGTGATGTTACAATCTAAGGCAGCAAACGGAAGAAAAGCAGAACTGAATCAAACGACTGTTTATGCAAAAAGAGGAAACTGGTTTCTATATTCAGGAAACACAACATTTGCACAGCCCAACTTTGTCCTGTAAGTGGATACATAATAATATTTACCAGGTTTGCATCAACTTTACCTGGGACAGAGAATATTCTGGGTACAGAGACACAACGGTGGTTCCCTCGGAGAGACCCTTGACTCTAAAGCTACTTCTTTTCTCATGAACACAAGCTACTTGCTCCTTAATCATATCACTGGTAACATACACCAATGCGCAGTTAAGAAGAGCTTCAACAAATTCAAGAAAAACCAACTAGAGTAAAACAAACACAGTGATTAATTCATTCATTTTTGCAAAATCCCTTCATTAACAGCCATATGCACCTGAGCAAGCAAAGACTCAAAAGTGATTGTGAAGCTTTGGTACCCTCATTTATCTAGTCAAACATGACTTCTGCTGAACAAAAATTGAAAATAGCTCAAGCTCAAAAATTCAGGAGGTGATATATCATGTTACACCATATACAGGTCATACTGAGATAAAATACTGCATAGATTTTTGCTGTATCTGGAGCTAAAAGCAATTTCTCTAACAAATAACACAATTATTGCTATTACATAAAATGTTCATTTGCATACAACACTTCCAGAAACGTCAAGAATGGGTGTGCAATGCCCTAATAAGACTGACACCGTGTGTTCACTTTAGCGGATACTGTTTAAAACAATAAATTCAGTTATGTCTTTTACAATACACCATGACAGAGCAGGAGCTGACTCCTTACGGGTGAAGGCCCTCTGTAACTGGCCAGCTGTCAGGTGGCACAGGACTCTTCCACAGTCACTGACCAACCTCACTGAGGCAGCCACACTTCACACATCACTAATTAGGTTCTTGCATCACCAGATTTTCAGGATCAGTGGGTTCGCATCTAGTTATTGATCCATCTTAACGTTTCCATACACACCTCCAGCTCCAGGTTGGTATCACTGCTATCATGTAGAGAGGGACCATCTTTGGCAAGTATTTCCACAAGTCTTGAAGCAGTTAATTGTTTGTTGAGAAGTTTTAAATCCTGGGTAAGAGTAAATGTTACATGTTAACAGCACTTAAGGCATTCCCACATTGACCTAATTTAACTCCCTTTAAAGTCTGTGTTGAAATTTCTAGTGGTTTCAAATGATACTTCCACATACATAATTAAAGACAGAGTGAAATTCTGGCCCTGCTGAAGTCGACAGCAGTTTTTCCTAGATTGCAAAAACAATGTTAAGAAGGTTCTTAAATAAAAATATAAAAAATACAGTTTTGCCATCTGATATTTTAATTAATATTTTTCATTTTAAAAAGGCTTCAATTTAAACAGTATTAAAACCCCAGGTATATCAATGGGAATTGTTCCCTAGATTCAGTATAATCTTGATCTGTCCCTGAATTACTGAATTTTAGTAAAGAATCTCATTCTCACCTTGGAGTATATTAAATTAATACATTATTAAAAGGTTTACTCTGTTATTTCAAAAGCTTCCAGTCTTCTGAATTCTACCAGTAAGACATTTTTATGTATACATTTTATGGGAGGAGGCCGGGGAAGAAAAAGCCAGCAAAAGTATTTATATTCCCTTAAAACAGATTTGTCCAACACTTGATTATTTGAAATGATCAAGTACAAAATTAGAATTCAATTCTGCAAAAGTACATAAATAATTTCTGTAGAACTGTCTCTTTAATGTTTGTTGAAGAGTTTGTACAAATAACACCAGTCCTACCTTTTCAACTGTGCAGAAGCCACAGGGAATATTTTTAAATGCTCATATAAAGTGAACAAATAAAGTGCAACTAATTACATAAAATTTAAAAAAATAGGTTATTACATCGAACATCCAAAGGAAGTGTCTCATTTTCATTGTGGGTTCAAATGGAGGTCTGGTACTTGGTCTGCAAAAAGCTCTGTATATTTCCCAGCATTTGTCAACATAGCTCATGGCAAAAACTGTACGTTGTTCTTCAGAAAATAAGATACCTTTAAAAATGAGTTGGGGAAAAAAAAAATAACTGTTACAATAAAATTCTGATGTATGTGGTCCTAATGGATGAATTCTGCACAGCAAGGAAGAAATACCATTACTTACTCAGGAATAACATTCCTGGACATCATCTCTGAGAAACACTTACTCAGGTAAGGACCTTTCTCTCTACAGCTGAAACAAAGATACTCTTGTCTAGGAAGACTCAAACTCATTGCACTGAAATAGATTTCACTAAAAAATGAAACTTACTTGTGCTCTTCATGATAGATATGAAATGCTAGATGAATAAGGTAAGACAAAAATGTTCTGAACAGTAAAGTCTCATGTGGAGAATGTATCTTCTCAAGGGGTGTTCTATAACCTAGGGAATTTGAAAGAAACAAATCTCTATTGCTATCATGTACATTAAAATGCATATAGGCATACCGACTTGTCAGCACTTCTCATCCTCTCCATCTCTACCTGTCACAGTGTAACACCACTCCTGGAAGAATCAGACCAGACACACTATCACCTCCAAACAAGCAGGTCAAGGGAGAACCGCACACCTACAGCCAAATCTTTTTCTAGAAATGCATCTGCTAAGCGTATATGAATGAAAAGAGAGGAGAAGCTGGAGTTAGACCCTTCAGATACTAGGGACACTGCAGTGCACCCTACTGCACATCTGAATGGAACTGATTGATTAATTGGCTCTATGGAAGAGGAAAAAAATACTACATGCAAAACACAGTTAAGAGTACTGGGGGAAAAAAGGAAAAATATTTCTCCTCTACTTCTCTTATTCAAACCTCTTAAAACTGCTTGTAATAGTAAGACCAGAGGTGAATACAGTTTTTGAATACATGGCTCTTGAGAACAGTTTCTGAAGTGGTACTGAAATTCTGCGTTTTCTCACCCAAGCACCTGAAGTGCCTGGAGAAGCACTAATGCACCCACTGAGAACTCGCGGGCACAGAGGTACTCACGCAGGGCCACGTAACCACGAGAGCTGAGCTAACTCGTCACTCCAACTCTCCAGAGCTTACTGCTAAAACTCCTAGATTCCAGACCCCAACAAAAAGAAATACAAACCGCTCAATATCCGATCCATTCCAGCAAGAGTTAGGTTGGCGTGATAAAACTGGCAGTCCTTCAAAAACCTCCAAAACTGGAGCTTAGTCATGAGGAAGGTATTGTCAAAAGAATGATCACAGCCTAGGCCGCTGTAGAAGATGTAAACTCTCCTCAGCTCTGTGATATGCCTCAACACAGCAAACGTTACCTAAATAAAGCAGGAAATGTTTTCAGCATTATCGCACAGCAAGTAGGGATCGGCCTGTACTGATCTTGTAACTGGGCACATAATGTTTTTGATCTTGTAACTTCGAAGAGAGTATCCCTGGTTAAGTGTTTACGAGAGCGTTACTCAGATGTAGTTATAATATGTATTTTTTGGTGAATGACAAAACATAAATTGGTCTCTGTCAGCCAACAAACCTCACAGTAGTTGAAGACAGTTGTTGAATGCATTCATGTATTTTTTTTGTCTTCTAGTGGAAGCTCAGAAGAGGCAATACTATCTATGAATTCTTTTTGGTTTTTTGTCCTTTTTTGGCCTTCAGACTTTCAGGTAATTCTTTAATGGAAAGAGTTACTTTAATACAAACAAACCAGAAAATGTAATATGAACCACTGTGAGGGAAAAATGAAAATACTAAAGAGCAGACTCTTACTTGTTTCAGTTCTTCATGTCTCTCTTCCCTTGGCAACAAGTCAAGCACTGAAGATATATCCAAGTCAATATTTGATCCCAGAACAGAAGTATTTTCTGAGCCATTAATGACTGTGGTATTTTCTACCATGCAAATAAAATAAATTACAACAAATTAAAATGTAGTTAAAAACACATATATATACACACAGAGAGACAATAAAACATGTAATTCCTTCTGTTACTGACTTCATATTGAGTAACAGACTCATTTATAGTGAGGAGTAGAGAGATTTCATATCAACAGCATAACAAGTGAAGACTAATTTTCTCAAATCCAACCCCTAGTCAAAAGAAAATATAGATATTGCATAAGCTACATAAATTTCAGACAACAATGTTACAAAAGCATTATAAGATTTAGTGTTGATGTGTCCTCAACTCAAAGTGTCATGCATAAGAAACAAGCAGCATGGGAGCAAAAGTCATTAATTATTAAGGTAACTTTCATTTTTATCAGCGTTCTTTGAAGAAACATCTCTAGCTCTTGAGTAAGTATGAACAACTTCCCATTATCGCAAAAAAAGGAGCAACAAAATACAAACCAAATAGAATTTGTTTTCTTAAGCTGCTTACCAGTGCCAAAATGACCTCCTGAGCAAATGGCATTCAGCTCTTTTGCATCCATTGCATACATTTGGAAAGCAGGATATTCTACTATACGATCATCTATAAACTCTCCTTCATAAACATGACCATTCTTGAAGACAAACTTGCCCTACAGACAGATTAATTTGATTAATTTAAATACAAGTGAGAGATCAGAGAAAATAACACTAATGCTCTCAATCAAATTTCCTTCTAAGAATCTTGGCTACAATGCAATATATGAGATAAAATAAAGCAAAATAATCTCTCCTGCCCTTTTTTTATAAAGTACTTTGTCATCCGTTAATTAAAGCACATGCTGGGATGAAGAACTGCCTATATATCTGTTTGATTTTGAAAAGTATTTTGAGGAAAATCCATTTCACCCCCATTTAGAAAGATTTGTTTGCGATCCTTAGTTTGCACACGTGGCACTCCCGCATACCTATTTTTTTAAACAGTCTGTTAATGCAAGAACATCTCTGGGCAAGGATGGCTTGAAACCCCTTAGCTCACAGTGTCAGAGTGAAGTACTGACCAACCACGGCAAAAATCAGGATGCACTTACTGCACTGAAAGTCCCAACAGTAAAACATAGTTCTTTAGACACACACTACACATCTAACCACAGAGTCAAATCTGTGGCCCAGCGAGGTCCTTGGAAGGGGTCCTACTGCTTTCAGCAGACTCTGCCCTTTACATTGGGATTCCACCCACAATCAAATGGAATGTAGTTTTCCATACAGAAACCTAGAGATCCAGTACACAGGGCACAATTGTCTCTTCTGGTGTTGTCCATAGTTTTTTTCTTACTCCTTGTCAATACTCACCTTGCCATGCTTCTTGTTACAAACCCATTCACCATCATACACTGCTCCACTGGCATATACGAACTTCCCATGTCCGTGTCGTTTGCCATTTACAAAATCACCTATGTATACATTCCTTAAAGGATACTGAGAAGCAGGGATTCTCTTCAAAAACCATACGTGGGTGCCATATCCATGCTGAAAAAAAAATTGTGTGTTTAAAAAAACCCCACGTCTCCAGAAGAGCTACTATTGCGACTTTTTGAAAGGAGGCATCCTAGGCATCTTTAAGAGCTGTTGTTGGCAAATGTCTCAAATCAAAGCACTCAGTTGACAGCGGCAGTACTTCAAATCGTCCCAAGTCCTATATTCTACAACAGTGCACGGGAGAAGCGCTCAGAGGATATATGGAATCAACACATACCTGAGCGAGGTGGCCCAGCCCATGGAAGGGGGTTAGGACTAGATGACCTTTAAGGTCCCTTCCAACCCAAACCCTTCCAGGATTCTACGAAGCTCTACCAACAGGACTCCTAACAACATCCTGCCTGCCTGAATCCTTTGGACCGTAATGCTGAACAGCCAGGTGAGAAACACCGTGCCAGACAGAGACTGGACTCCTTGACAATTTTATGCAGAGTGAAAAAACACAGAAAGTAGCTCACCTTCTTTTTCCAACAGAATAATAAAGCGAAGGAACAGAAAATGCCAGAAAACTTCTCCTTTCTTCATAAAACTTTTACAAGAGGGAACAGTGCGGTCTAATGTTTTACAGGTGATAGAGAAGTAAATTGCCACATATACTTACTGTTGAAGTTATATATCAAGCTAAGTACAGTCACAAGCATTTAATTTTCGTTTAATGACAAAGGTTTATATTTTCCACTAGAGAATTAAATCATGATTTTGTAAAACCAAGTCAAAAGCCTTTTAACAACTTGAATATTGCTAACTTGAGAATCAATCTATAATAAACTGTGTATTTCCACTATTTTGACTAGCAAAAATCATAGAAATCTCCTTTCACATTGCAAATGACTTCCTATCTAGTTTTACTACAGTAATGGACAGATGCTGAGCTAAGATTACTGGGGAAGAAATGACTACCTGTATGCCATACACCCACTCTCCTGTGTACTCTTGATTAGCTGTCAGCCATCTCATTCTTCCTTTTCCATGACGTACATTTTCCTCCCACTGACCTTCATAGATATTTCCAGACTTATAGCTACAAAAAGGCAATAAAAGTTAATGATTCACTCATACTAAATTCTGAGTAGATCTTACTAAGGCAAGGTTTATGCAAAACCCCACTGTTACTAAATTTAGCATTTATTAATGCTAAATACTAGCATTACTGTGACAGTTATCTCACTGTGATATACAGAGGTTTGTTTGTACCAATTGCTTACCTCCTATTTTTAACCTACAAATCACTAAAAATATTAATCAGATCTTTTTTCCCCAGTCTTTACCATAGCCAAAATACTATTTTATATATAATACCACAAATAATTAATTTACTAATGAAAGCAGCTCCATCTGTTCAAATTAATTGAGATAATTTTGTTTTAAATGTTGATTTGTGGTTTACCAAAGTTGATTTTGGATGTTGCCTTCAGACATTCTTTTGTGGAAATTATCAGCAGAAATATCCAAACATACAAATGTACGTTTTAGACAAGTTGTTACTCTAACATGCTTTGTACAAGTATTTATTCCACTGAAGAAAGTACACACTACTAGGAAATGACAGCATTTGTATTCATTTTAAACAACAGGAGAAACTATATGATAGTACATGTAAAATAAAAAAAAAGAAGATAAGAACAAGTGTTATCATGTTTACCATCTCATTCCCCATCCTTCTTTGACGTTATTTACCCAGTCGCCTGAATACCAAGAGGTGTGTTCCTGATCATAATAAATGGTACCCTGAAACAAGCAGTACGGTCAATTTAAATAATTATTCATCTACATTAATAAAACATTGCATAACAATTATATAAGACGTAATCACACTCCTAGTCACTTTGAGACATGGTACTGAAAGCAACTGCTGTGATAAAATTAAATAAAAAAGCAACACTTTGATGAGTATTAGTTAAGATCTTAAGAAAAGATGAACTATTCCCAGAAAATCATACTAGATTACACCAAAATCTACCGTGTTTTTCAAAACACGTTCAGAGAGCTAACTTTGTCAACTTAATCACAATAGTCACTCTGAGGTAGATCAGTTTTCCGACTAATTTAGAATTCAACTGCCAACAGTAGGTCTACAGCATTAATTGTCCTGTCTTTCTGTTTAAGAGCTTCCTCTCTGACAAAATGGGAAGACCATTGCACTGGTGACCACCCACAGCAGCCTGTGTGATTTTAGTGTTTCATTAGTGACACAGAACACAAAATCCATGTAATTAGAATGAATTCTCCTCACATGCCGAGAGCATCAGTCTACAAAATGTCAGGCCTAGAAGAGCATCTAATCTGGACGCACAAAACGGAGACAGATAAAAGCACTACTTGCCTTTACACAGTTGGAACTAGATGTTACTTACACTAGGTAAGGCAGTCTTAATTATCACACTTGTTCTGCTTAACACATTTGGGAGGTGGGATCCCTTTGTTATTACTGAGAAGCTAATTGTTCTGTCCTTGTTACGTGGCTATCAATGCTGTCATCAGTTTTGACTTTGTCATCATCTACTCGGAGCAGCATAAAGGGACAAACCACATATGAGGCCAATTACTCTTTCAGGATACCATTCATCCTGTCTGCTACAAGCAAGATCCCACCCCAATTGCTTTAATTAGCATTCATGACTTCAGAGAAGATCCTTAGGAAAAATTAATCTCTACACTGCATAAAACCATACAATGGCATAAAACATTTTTCCAAAAACTTTGCGAAAGAGTGCTTGCTGTTCTAGAAGGTAGTCACCCAAGACCAAATCTCCTTTGGTGTTTTTACTTACCTTTCCATGTCTTTTGCCTTTACACCAATACCCAATGTAAGAAACTGGACGAGTGCCGCTCCTGAAACATCCAAATCCATGTCTAAACCCATTCTTGATGGATCCTTCATAACTGCTGCCATCGTTCCATGTATAACGGCCATTAACCATCTGCACATTCTTAACAAATGTTCCCTAAAAGATTAAATTTCATCGTCTGAAAAACTGAGACTCACTGTTCCCCAACTATCTGGGAAAAGGCAGGCTTGCGATCACAATCACTGCCATAGTTCTGCAGTTGCCACCTGTTATTGCACCAACTGCTGCAACTTACCTACATTCCTTGAACTTGCACACTGTGGCAAATTGGCTGCAACTGTGTTCAGTTATAAGTTAAATTGCACTTTACCTCATATTTCACTCCATCAGACCACGTGTAAGTCCCTTCTCCATGCATAAGCCCTTCAGAAAACATGCCCTTCAAAATAAAGAGAATGCTTGCAAATTTATTCTTACAACTAAAGTATGACATATTAATTGCCCTCTAGCTACTAGTTTCAAATGAAGTTTTACTGTCAAAAATCAACAGCATTTTCAATGCTTACACATTCTGAGTGCTCAGCCTCCACCTACATTATAAGAAATAGCCTGCCTGTATTAGAGGAAGAACTTGTTCCACTACTACTTTAATTTACATACTCACCTTATGTGTATTTCCCCCCTCAAAATATGCAAATCCTTCACCCTCATACAATCCACGGACTTTTTCACCTTCATAGCTACAAGGAAAACAAACTAAAGATAAATATTTCAAGTCACTGTCAGTAGGCCTAAATTACAACAGAAATATACTAAATTACCTTTGATTTACCACAGTCTACACATAGGCCTGTTGTGTAGAAAAATGAGCTGCAATAAAATTTCCAGTTCTGTACCTTCCTTGAAACATTTCACATAAGTATTGTGTTGCTTCAGCCTCATACTTTGTTCAGTTAAGAAAACAAATCACATTGGTATCATTTACTCACAACCAGGCAAGCTGGTCAGTATATGAAACACTATATACAGTCCTCTTGAACTACCGAAGGATTTCATTAACACTGCCATTCACCTGTTTTGTCAGTGTAGGATGTTCTTAATGGATAGGAGCAGCTGTAAACATTAAAAGACAGCAACAACTGATCATTAAATGACACAGCTACATTTCCTTCACCACCTGTCTGTGTTCTTAAACAAAACTTCACTGTAGGTGAACAAGCTAAAAGCACGCAGCAGGCAGATAGCACCAGCAGAATGTAAGAAGGCAACAGAATTCCCAATGGGTCTCAGAAGGTGTCACAGCTACTAGGTCTGATTCTCTGCTTCAAATCAAGAGCCAAATCTATGTAGGACATGGAGCACACCTGAGATACTTAAATGAGAATTCTTGACTTCACAGATGTATTTGTAACAAGCATACCTTTTTACAATAACTTGAGCAAGAATACGTTCCTCGTAGTATAGAGGAATATCTTGGATTGGAGGTTCCTCTACCTTCTCTGGTTCTTTATCCGGTATCACCAGCTTTGCCTGTGTTTCCTCCTCTTGATTCACTAAAGTCTGCAAATCTGTCAGCTTTGTCGAACTCCTCACAGCTGTAGTATCTTGTGCAGAAGTAGGAGGACGCACAGATTTTTCTGCCTTCTTACTGTCTTTCTTCTTATCCTTTGCCATAGCTACTGTATTGTCTCAATGTGTTTTCCTTCTGAACACCTACTGTCTTATGTAAAGACTTTTCCTCCTCATAATCTATTTGGTAAGAAAAAGAAAACAACATCTAAATGCACGAAAAATTACCACTTTTGTCCTTTATTACTATACATGTATGTGTGTTATTTTTGTAATAACAGTTCCTCAAGGCAGTGGTTTCAGCTTGTGGCAGGCAGACTGCAGAGCTAACAGAAAGCGATGCCTTGAACTACCTCGGAGAAGGCCATCAAATCCACGCAAGGATGTCTACACCTTTACCAAGAGATCTTTAGGCATCCAGATTTAATTACGTGGAAAAGCTGAAAACCATTTCTCAAAGACATTAGTCTACTGAGTTTCTTGAAAGTTACAGCTGCACTGTGATGACTGGTTTCACTTACTTTCAAAGTTACAAGCTGCAGATTGAACCACAACATAGAACAAGCACTGTAACTTGTGAGTCGATTTTGCCAGTTAAGAATTACTTAAAGGTTACAGGAGCTCGAGGCGCTGTCATCACAATTCCCACTCATTTCACCGTCGCTGCTTCGCAGGACCAGAACGAGACGCCCGCTCGGCAGTGGCGGCGGCTCAGGGGCAGCCTCAAGCA
>NW_009706202.1:0-14878 GCF_000703405.1 Apaloderma vittatum | reverse complement strand
TCCAGACTCTCTTCAGTGTCAACCTTGTAGTCCAAGGCTCAGCAATTGGGCACATAACGCAACAATTGGTGAAAAACGAATTGCATGTAGCACCTAGTATGGGAGAGACTCTCAAGGCCATACAGCAGGTAAAAACTGGCAAGGCAGCTGGGATTGATGGAATCCCACCAGATGTCTGGAAGCATGGAGGCCAAGCACTCCATGCTAAATTTCACGAGATCATTGTGCGTTGATGGGAAAAAGGCGAACTACCACCAGATCTCCGTGATGCAGTCATCATCACCCTATAAAATAAGAAAGGAGAAAAATCAGACTGTTCAAATTACTGAGGTGTTACTTTGCTCTCTATTGCTGGTGAAAACCTTGCAAGAATAGTTTTGAACAGGCTAGTACCAGCTATCTCAGAAGAACTTCTGCCTGAAAGCCAATGTGGTTTCAGAGCCAACAGGAGTACCACAGACATGGTATTTGTTCTCAGACAGCTGCAAGAGAAGTGTAGGGAACAAAGGACTCTGTGTAACTTTCATTGACCTCACCAAAGCTTTTGACACTGTGAGCAGAAAAGGCCTGTGGCAGATCTTGGAACGATTAGGATGTCCTCCCAAGTTCCTCAAAATGTGGGTCGAGAGAGGTCCTCCTCCCCCTCTACTCTGCCCTGGTGAGGCCACATCTGGAATATTGTGTCCAGTTCTGGGCCCCTCAGCTCAAGAGAGACAGGGAACTGCTTGAGAGAGTCCAGCGCAGAGCCACAGAGATGATGAAGGGAGTGGAACATCTCCCTTAGGAGGAAAAGCTGAACGAGCTGGCTCTCTTTAGCACTGGCACAGGCTGCCCAGGGAGGTTGTGGAGTCTCCTTCTCTGGAGACATTCAAAACCCACCTGGATGCGTTCCTGTGTGACCTACTGTAGGTGATCCTGCTCTGGCAGGGCGGGTTAGACTACATAATCTTTCAAGATCCCTTCCAACCCCTAACAATCTGTGATTCTCTGATTCTGTAAATGTTGAAACAAGGCCACATATTTCTAATACGTGCTCAGAGTTAGGAATGTGATATTGGAATAGTCATAAAGCAGAAAAGGGAAAGAAAACTGTAACAAAATGGAAGCATCTTTACCAGGGAAGAGGTAGTTAACTCACTGACAAGGTAACATTCTGCAACAAGAAGTTGAAAAAAAAGATAGAAAAGTGAAGGTGCATTTAAGGACACCAAGTCAACTTTAACTTAAATGAAAAAAAATCGTACGAAGCAGAGTTAGAATCCAATCCAAGAACGATTTTTTGATGTCACTAGTACATATAAACTCAAAAAAACCTGATTCTTTACCATACACAGTATGTTTGTCTGTGTCAAAAAACATGAAACACGATGCCTCCATTGCATTGAAGCTTGTCTGTAGCTTTTCTATTCACATGCTTTTCTATTCATCTCTATGTGCCTTCTTTTTCCTCCCATGTCTTTTCACCCGAATCTTTTTCCTACTATGCATTTTTGGTCTAATTTGTCCTGCTAAATATTAGCAGTGATATAACAATGGATTTAAAAAAATGCACAAACCCATATTTTGAGTTTCAGGCCAAGAAGCGAAAAGTAGTAACCTCTGTATTGTCTTAATGGCATTTTTCTGTTTACCCATGCTTGTCCTTAGATGTACAGCTGCTTTTTCCTGCTTGTAGCCGAAAGGTATTGGAAACCAATGTTCCACATGTATTCAGGACCAAAACCAGCAATAAATATAAATGAGTCTGACAAAACATTTTTCTACCTAATTCTTCAGCTGTGCATATGTGAACTGCTCTCACAGCTTGTTACACTAGAAGAATGCAACAATTACAGAGTGTTGCTCCCTTTGGAAATAGTTTGAGGGTAAGGAACATGGAGACAAGTAAATAGCAGAAGACTAATTTTTCTCCCACAAATAAATCATTCAAGAAGGAATGAACAAGATTATAGTCTTTTATTTTGTTTTGTGAATCAGGACTTTATAAGTGATGAAGCCAAATTCACAAAAATGGACCTGAGTTCCTTTCTTGTAAAAAGTAGGGGGAAAAAAAAGACATATAACGAGGTTTTTTTTCAGGATATTTTTTTCCAACTCACGAGTTAAAAGAATTGCTATTACAGAAACACAGAATCACAGAATGCTTGAAGTTGGAAGGCACCTCGAGAAGTCATTTCGTCCAACCTCCCTGCTCAAGCAGGGTCACCTAAAGCCAGTTGTTCAGACATCTTCTGAATATCTCTAAGGAGGGAAAATCTGTGCCAGTGCTCAGTCACACTCACAGTAAAAAAAAAGTGTTTTCTGATGTTCAGTGGGAACGTCCTGTGTTTCAGCTTGTGCCCATCGCCTCTGGGCACCACTGAAAAGAGCCAGGCCTCGGTCTCTTTGCACCCTCCCTTCAGATATATGCACATATTGATGAGATTCAAAAATAAACATCTCCAGGCTCTACAGTCCCAACTCTCTCAGCCTTTTCTCAGAGCTGAGATGCTCCAGTTCCTTAATCATGTTAGTGGCCATTTATTGGGCTCTCTCCAGTAGCTCCACATCTCTCTTGTACTGAGGAGCCCAAAACTGGATACAGCACTCCAGGTGTGGCCTTGTCAGTGCTGAGTAGAGGTGAATCATAGAATCATAGAAACATTCAGGTTGGAAAAGACTCTTGTGACCATCAAGTCCAACCTATAACCCTACTCTGCAGAGTCCACACCTAAATCATATCCTCCAACACTACATCTAAATGACCTTTAAACATCGCCAGGGAAGGTGACTAAACCACCTCCCTGGGCAGCCTATTCCAGTGCCTGAATACTCTTTCTGTGAAAAAATTTTTTCCTAACATCCAGCTTATATCTACTCTGTTGCAACTTGTGGCCATTCCTTCTAGTTCTACCACCAATTACCTGTGAGAAGAGACCAGCACCAACCTCTCTGCAATGTCCTTTCAAGTAGTAGAGACTGATGAGGTCTCCCCTCAGCCTCCTCTTTGCCAGGCTGAACAGCCCCAGCTCCTTCAGTCACTCTTCATGAGATTTATTTTCTAGGCCCTTCACCAGCTTTATTGCCCTCCTCTGTACTCACGCCAGCACCTCGACATCCCTTTTGTATTGAGGTACCCAAAACTGAATACAATCCTCAAGGTGAGGCCTCACCAGTGTTGAGTACAGGGGGACAATCACCTCCCTTCTTCTGCTGGTCACACTGTTTCTAATACAAGCCAGGATGCCGTTGACCTTCTTGGCCACCTGGGCACACTGCTGGCTCATATTTAGACGCTTGTCTATTAGAATCCCCAGGCCCTTTTCTGTCAGGCAGCTTTCCAGCCACACTTCCCCAAGCCTGTAGCGTTACATGGGGTTGTTGTGGCACTTGGCCTTGTGGAGCTCGTCCCATTAACCTCGGCCCATCGATCCAATCTATCCAAGCCTCTCTGTATAGCCTCGCTATCCTTATGCAGATCAACACTCCCACCCAACTGGGTTTCATCTGTGAACTTACTGATGATACTATCAAAGTCCTTATCAAGGTCATCAATAAAGATGTTGAACAGAAATGGTCCCAACACTGAGCCCTGTGGAACACCACTTGTGACCGGCCACCAGCTGGATTTAACTCCATTGATCACCACTCTTTGGACCCGTCCATCCAACCAGTGCTTTATCCAGCAGATTGTATGCTCATCTATGCCATGAGCCACCAGTTCTTTAATGAGTATTCTATGTGGAACAGTGTCAAACGCATTTCAAAAATCTAGATAGACAATATCCACTGCCTTTCCCTCATCCAATAATCAGGTCATCTCGTCATAGAAGGATATCAGTTTTGTCAAGTAGGACCTGCCTTTCATAAATCCATGTTGACTGGTCCTGATCCCCTGGTTGTCCTTTAACTGGCATCTGATGACACTTGAGATGATCTGCTCCATGACCTTTCCTGGTATCGAGGTCAGGCTGACAGGTATATAGTTTCCTGGGTCCTCCTTTCTACCTTTCCTGTAGATGGGCGTTACATTTGCTACCCTCCAGTCCATTGGGACCTCCCCAGCTGACCAGGACTCCAGGTAAATTATAGACAGTGGCTTGGCGAGCACATCTGCCAACTCCTTTAGCACCCCCTGGTGTAATCCATCCAGTCTCACAGACTTGTGTGCATCCAAGTGGTGTAGCAGGTGTAGCATCACCTCCCTTGACCTGCTGGCAATACTTGGCCTAAGGCATCTCAGGATACTCATGCTCCCTCTTTGGCACATGGGCACATTGCTGGCTCACGGTCAACTTGATGCTCATCAGGACTCCCAGGTCCTTTTCTGTAAAGCTGCTTTCTAGCTGGTCAACCACTATCAGGTACTGGTGCCTGGGGTTGTTCCTTCCCCAGTTCAGGATGCCACACTTCTTGCTGAAATTCATGAGGTTCCTGTCTGTTCACTTCTCCAGCCTGTTGAGGTCCCTCTTGATGGCAGCATGACCCTCTGGCATATCAGCCGTTTCTCTCACTTATGTGTCATCAGAAAAACAGTTGAGGGTACACTCTGCCTCACCAGCCAGACAAACAATGAAGATTTTGACGAGGACTGGATCCAGTATTGATTCCTGGAGCACATCACTAGTTACTGGCCTCTGACTAGATATTGCACCACTGGGCCCAGTCACTCAGCCAGTTTTATATCCAGCCTGCTGTCTGCTTATCCAGCCTATCCTTTATGAGCTTCTCTGTGAGGAAGCACTGTCTGTGTGCACAAGGATACACATTTGAGAAATAAAAAATCAACAGAACTGAATGTTGCAACACTCGAATTATTTTCAAAAAAGAAAATATTAATTCAGAATTCTTCATTTTAATTATCATCTTTTACATGATGCTAATCAACATCTGGTAGAAATTAAAACAGCACCTAGTTTTAAGGGTTTAAAATCCCTTAAAACTTGAGTAGTTTGAGAGATGAGCCTACATCTTTATTCACACATTTGAATTACAGACGTGGCTTTGATGGAATGAATGCCTTCAAACCTTATTGGTAAGTGTTTGAAACTTGTGGTTTTGAGGATTTTTTAATGGGAAATAAAACATGTTTCCATTGTTTCCTTACTTGCTTTACAGTGTTTCCTTCAGGAGAAGAGCAACAAATAAATTTACAAGATTGTATTTCAGGTTACTCTACCTCACTGGTCCTGATAAGATCTAAATTATTGAAATGATAAAGCAGGAGGACGGAGGAAACTGAAATTTAGTGTAAATTATTGGCCCATTAAGTCAGAGATTTAATATTAAACTCAGTGGAGCAAAACTCAGTGCCTCAGAACAGTGATTTGTATTCAAAAAGGTTAATACTGTTGAAGACAAATCATTATCACTCATTAAGTTCTCTGAAGAGCAGCAAACTGTATTTTGTTTTTTCTGTCTCACTGTTTACTGGCCAATTTGCCAGAGTCTCCTTCAAAGTACTGTGATTTTTGTTTCAGCAAATGCTCTGTCAGCTGTAAAAGACTTCTTAAAAGTATTCTTCTAATTACAACTGGAACTGATAAATAAGGTAAGTCTCTGCACTTGTAAATATTTCAAATATTTCAAACTTTATTAAAAATCCCTGTAATTTATTCAATTTATAAGATTCACAAGTTGAACTGAAAAAATTCAAGTGCATGGAGATTGTTTCTTTAATTAATTCCTAAAACACACAAGTGTGTTTACATATGTCAAAGAAAAAGTCAAAATGTTAAGTTTAGGCAGTGCTAAATAGAAACCATGCAGCTTTTTACAGTTTTCAGACATTTTTCTCTCTTGCATTATTCCACATCATTGGGAAGGATTTGGATCTATCCAAAAGCACAGGAGTGAAGTTCCTGCATTTCAGTGAATGTCATTTTGCTGTATTCATGCAGAAGAGAATGGACTCATGGCTCCCTGTAAAGAAGGAGGTGAGGAGCGCGCCCATATCCAAAAAATAAATTCATGCATATAAAATTTAAATTTATTTACAGGATATAAACTCCTCACCAATTTAAAGGTTCATTATTGTTTGAGACAAAGATCAAGCTCACGCACTAGCCCTTGACAAAAGAATGATAATCCGGATTATCATACACTCACCTCAATCAAGCCGGGAGTTCCCTTTCTCTTCTTGATTGTTCTCACTAAGGTACCATAAAAAGGGGGAATTCCCATTCTCCCTTTTAACCTTGCCAGGGGGTACCTTTACCAGGTGGGAGTTCTTTTTCTCACCTGGTCAACCTTGTCTAGGGGATCCCCTAGACCGAGGGGGAGACTTTATGACCTCCTCAGGCCACTGCCACAAGGTAACTCCAACACAGCCGCTGCAAGAGCCCAGTTTTAAAAACTAGTCAATGATGACTGTGGTCAATCATAGCCATCTCGGCTTCTCGTTGGCTGCTTGGCCAGCTTTCTGGGTGTAATCGAGTCCCGACCAGCTCCAGTTTCATAGACAAGTCTGGACTAGCCCAGCTAGGCAGATTCCCTGCCTAGCAACAGCTTAGCTGCGGGGAGGAAATACCTGCCACACTCCCCATATCACCAGTTATCTGTGGGACAGCATTCTTTGATATGCCCACTGAACCCCACATTTCTAAAGTTATCATTTTGGCATAGGCAACAGTAATGCGTGAGGAAGATAAAGCGAGGAAGATATCTGCCAAAAACCATTTTAAGCATGAGAATAGATGCCTTCAACAGGAAGAGAAGTTTTTAGTGGGATGCTATTAATCCATAACAATGTCCTCTCTCTGTGACTATGACAGATTATAAAGAAGTTGAGAAGAAGGAGCCTGGGAAAGTTTGTAACATCTGGTGTTTATTGCGATGACATTAGTCAGTCTTTGCACTGTGGTGGCATGCAAGGAAATATCTCTTTCAGAAATATTGGAATTAGTTCCATGACAGCAGCTATTCACTTGCTAGAGATAAAGCAGAATATAAATCTACTTGCTGATCACAAAGTCAAAGACACTGTTATAAGGCTAGTTATAAGGCTAATTATTACTTTATTTCAAAAAACTGTTGAATTCCTTGAAGATTATGAATTATTCAGTGCCTAACATGCCATCGATGCTCACAAACAACTAACACATCCACACAACTTGCCTCTGTTTAACACAGGATTTAGGTGTCTTGAGCAAGCCCAGTAGTACTTCTCAATAAGTAAAGAAGACAAAAATCCTATTATCACCAGAGGGTTACTGACACTTTAATGACTTTAAGTTGCTTGTTACCAATTGCTCGTTAGTAAGAAATTATATAATTGCTAGTACTAGAAACTTTTAAAACCAGGCTGCACAGAACACTACAAAGTGCACTAAAGAATCAGATCTGAATGGGTAGAAAAAATTACTTTAGCAAGCCTAATACATCATTTACAGTTCTTTGCTGTGTCCTTCATTATTTCTGTAATAAGCCTGTGACTGATCATTAAGACCTTGTTTTCATTAATTTGATCCATTATGTTACTTTTAATACTTCCCTGCTCTTACCTTTAAATACACCACTATTTCAGTTCTGCAAGCTGTGTTCCTCTGGGAATTTCTGATGACATTTTAGGTTCTTTTAGAAAAGAAGAAGATAAGAGCATTCCGACAACAACTTCCCCCAAAACTGATTTCTTCTTACTTTGTAAGACCTACATGACCATTCTACAAAACTACCACTAGCCTCTGGGTCCTCTTCAGGGTGAGAGAACTGAGGGAAAACATTGAGACTGATTAAATTTAATCTGAATTAATAACATTTTCGACACTCATAATATATTAACTAATGAAAATATTCAAGCAACACTGTTTTAACTAAGATCTTATTTTACTTGTCATACCACTTGATCCCACACATTAATAGCAGAATTTAACAAATAATTCAGCCCATAATATGGCTAAATAGGGAGATGTTCATGGAAGAATCACATTTGGTCATTATTTAAAATTGCTCAGAAAATTATTTGTGACTTGTTTTTAAGTGTAAAGATTTCTTATTGTTAACTTATTAATATTTATTCAGTGTTCAGCAATCAGAATCTAAAATCAACAAGTTAATTAGCACAAGTTACTCATGTGTTACAACTAAGAAGGGTCATTACTGTGGTTTGGTAAGGTTGAAGACACGCTCTTTATAATTTCAACTGTATGCTAGTAGGAAAAAGCAGTGCTCAGAACCTGATTTTGTCCCACTAGTGGATAGGAGTTTTGACTGAGTTCAAGGATGGCAGAATCATGTCCCAACAAGATAGATATCAATAGCCAATTACAGAAGTCATGAATGAACATGATCTTAGCACTAAAAGTTTATATACTCACCCATAAGAAAATGGACCATATTACACATTTTACTATTCTTAATAGCTACTTCCAGGGGAATGATGTGTCTTAATCCTGATATATTTTGTGCTAGACATTGTGCATCATATACTCCAAAAGCTCTTCAGTAGTCTAAACCAAAAATCAAGTAGTGCTTTTTTTTTAAACTTAGGTCAGCAGAGGCATAATTAGGGCTTGTAGTGCTAACATAAAATCAATTAATAAATACAGTCATAATTATGATTATGAAGTCTATCATGCAAGTGAGGTCAAATATGAGTATTTGGGGGTTTTCTTCTTAATACAATAAGTATCTTGCTACTTTTTAATGCTGTAATGTGTTATTGTGAAATTATAATTTATTATTTGTACTGCTGTATGTCACAAATTAATGTCTCCATCCTCCAGTGTATGAATAAGGAGCTGAACAGCAGGTCAGTCAAGCCCTGACTATAAATTGAAATAACCCATTTTGAAAGAGTATTATTTGTGTGCCTGTGTACATAGGCACAGGCATGAAAGTAGCCCCATTCTAAGTAGGACAGTGACTATGCATCATGCAGCAGCATCACCCTGCAGCTGTGGTGTGGAACCGGCAGGCTCTGATAGGTGAGCCTCTGCAAATCCACAGAAATGTTGCATATTTTTTCATGTGTGCACATGTGCATATAGGCTCCTACCAAATAAGACATCTTATACTGCATGTGTCCTTTGCATGAGAAAATGTAAGAGCCCGCCTTGGCTCCTCCTTTATTTCCACATGTCATAACACAGGAATATATTTGTGCAGAAGGTACTATCTTTCTTTCCTTATTTAAATTTGGAATATTGTGATTAGCACATCCTAGGATGTACAAGAGATTGATATAATGCCCCTATTTCTAGCGATGAATCAACTCTTCATTGTGATACAGGTACCTATTAATTATACAATGCTCTCATTTTACAAAATCTGTTTGCAGACTCCATCTGGAATGCCAATTAATTATATAGTACATATTACAGGTTTTATTTCTCTCCAATCTACATACAGGTAGCCACTCTTATTCACAATTACATTTATGTTCCATTTATATTTTTTAACCCTTAGCTTTTCCCACATTGTATTGTAAAATCATAAGACTCGTCTACAGGATCCCTAACCAGGATTTCTGAAAGTGCTGAGGGTCAATGCCTGGCTGATACCTGACCTTCCAGCTGGGGCTAAGGGAGAAGGCCTTCACAGTCAGGAATACGTGTGAGAGGTATGCTAAGATCCACACCCCATCACATGGGCAAAAGAAAGTGTCATCACGCTCAGATGCCAAACCAAGGGTTCAAGCCTAGATTAAATATGCAATAAAAATGTTTTGCACAGATAACACTTATGCCACCTTCCAGGTGTATTCAGTGTAATCATAATCTATTATATCATATGTTTCTCATTTAAAATTCAATTTTACTTATACTTCAGTCATTCGTCCTATAGCCTTAATATTTTTAGCAAGACACTTTTTATGTGCACTTCAACTTGCTGCTTTCAAAGATACTGTTCTCTGTTAAAAACAAGAAGGAAAATTTCAGCTTTTAGTGGTCAGCAAGAGATTTCCTAATTGTCATAATGCAATCTGATCGTTAATTAGACGAGCAGGCTCCCTTTTGCCCTATAACAGAGAAAAAAATTTGCTTTATCCAACAGATTCAAGTCCACAACAGACAGATGAAAGATATGAAGATTGTAATAGTTTCAGTTTCTATTTTTTACAAACTGTCAATTTTTATGAAAACCTATTTTGATTCAGATAAGATACAGAACTGAGATATCTTCTTTACCCATTTGTAATTTGTTATGTGAAAACAGGAGATAAAATGGAAAACAAAGCATTCTAGTTGCTGAGACCTTGCTGCCCTAATTGTAGAGGAAAAGTGGTATTTGAGATGGGGAAGGGAAATCATTGGTGAAGAAGGGTAAGAAATTCCATCAGAAGAAACAGGGTCAGACTAGTTAACAAGAAGCTGGAATATTACTTAACATACTTTTAAATAATACATAAAACATGTAAGAATTTAGTTTAAGAGTGTAGTGTGACCATACAAAACAATCATTGTGCTGTTCTCTTTTAGTCATTCTCCCCTTAGTTAAGAGATTTCATGTCACATACAGAGCACTACATAGCGTTAACGTCAGATGGGAAACACTGATTTCCCCATAAATTCTGTACATTGGTGGATAAAATTCATTGAATTACATCATATCCTATGAAAGGAAAAGTGTTTATGTACCAAGATATCAACTAAATCAGTGCCATAATTTACATGGAAGATATCTTAGAGGTGTCATCCTTCAGCACCTCTTTTTTGTTACAAGACACATTACTGAGAAATGTCTGACATACTATGAATTCTCCTAGAATATTTTTAAGGCAGTTTTCATGGAAGAACTCTCAGGTATGTAGTTCTTTTTCCCACCTCAGTTTCTGTTTTCCTATCTGTTCTCTTCTTTCCGTATTAACTTTTGCAGAGGTTACATTTTACTAGTTCTGGGATCTGGATGTCTTTCTGCTCCATTTATACATCTTGAATATTTACAATTGCTCCCTCAGAGTTCCACATACAGGTTCTCAGTCCATTTGTCCCTTGACTAGTTGTTAAGACTATCTAAATTGCAGTATGTTCTTATTTTAGGTCTCCAGATAGGTCTATGTCATAAGGCTATAAAGAATAACTGAATGAGCTGAAATTCAATGTCCCAGTTCTTCACTTCTAAGGATCTGCACACGGTAAAGTTTTGAAGACTTGTTTCATTGTGTTCCTATCAGGAAGGCATTTAAATTCCATAAGCAGACAATCAAATTCTTTGTGAAAACAGAGACCTGTTATATCTTTCCTCTTCTTTCAGTGAGGTATTGGGTCAAAACTAAGATAGTTCTAGCCAAGACTGACATTCCCTTTTCCCCTTCATTACAGACACTATTTTTACCTTCTAAGGCCATTTCTGGCAGCTTTTTTCACAACCTGTGGGCATGAATGTGAAATACTCATTGATCGATTTTCAGTCTAAATAGGACAGGTTATCAGAAGCTTATGCACTTCTACATTTGTCGTGGATGGACTCATGCACTTCACTTGCAAGACAGAGGCAACAAACCTTTTCACAACCTGTGGGCATGAATGTGAAATATCCATTGATCGATTTTCAGGCTAAAAAGGATGGGTTATCAGAAGCTTGTGCACTTTTACATTATGCCCTAAACATTAAAAGTCTTTCAGGGACTGATCTTTCCTATAATCAAGTTTAATGGAGTTGCTCACATGCTGAAATTAAGCATCTACTTGAGTATCATGCTGAAGACCCTAACTCTTTTTTATTACCAACAGTTACTGAGGGCCCATTTTTTCCTTTAATTTTACTTAGCTTGTCAGACAAACGTATCCATAAAACCTAGTCTGTTATTGTTGTTCATATGTACAATAATCCTCAGCTGACATCCCCTGAGCCTGAAGTAGATAACAAATAATCTTATAACCACCAGGGATAAAACAAGAGTTTCACCAGTGATTTTGGGTTTGAAACATTTTATGTCTTTTTAGAATATAACAAGTATAAAGAGAGTAAGAAAAGGAAAGCAAATAAACACTGCCTTTAAGTTACCTCTGGAGCTATCAAACATCTTGAAACGTATCATACCCCTGCCAAAAAGTTCCGTAATAAAGATATGTTTGATGACAATATTCCCCATATTTGTTCAAATCTGGTATGAAACATTAACTTGTATAAAGGCATGACTCTGAAAATCTGAGTAAGTAATCAGTTTGTATTAAATTCCTGAGTTTACAACAGTGGAGGAACCTGAATGTTGAAGGAGGCACTTGGTGTTTTTCACACCATCTTACAACTGTCCGTCATACAAAAGCACATATCTGAAAATCAACAGGGCTTTAAATTCTTCTTTGCATTTTGCAAAAAAAAGTCTGGGATGACATTTAAGATAGCTTTTGTTAGATGTAAGATAATCTACTTCTATGCCCTTTCACCTTGTACTTCATCTCTCCAGGCTTTTCTCAAAGTTTATAGGCTGATACCTTCCAAACCACAGAAATTCATGCCTGCCAAAAAACATGGAGTCACATCACTGCCTCTTTTCACACTCCATCTGCTGCATTTCTGACCACAGTTCCTGCCATGCCACTTCCCACTTGGACCTATTTGCCTGTAAATTTGAAAATGTTTCTAACCGGGCTCACCTCAGAAATCAGGAATGTTCTTTCCTGCTTTCCTGTTCTACCTCTGGCTACATTTCTGCCATTAGATCAGAGGTGCATTGTTGTCAGGATACTTTCTTCTGTGCTATGATGTAAGGTCTTAATCAGGTTGTTGCACTGGACCTTCTGCAGGATTAAGTCATGGTTCATTAATAAACGCAGAGTCAGAAATGGGAGACTGGCAGGTCTCCAGGTAACTGAGGACAGTCTAGCCCATTGCTCCTCTCAGCTGAAGCATCCACAGAACCTATTTTCCAATTCCGTCATGAATCATTCAAACAAATCTAAGTTTTACCATGGGGGTAGTCATTGCCCTATTTTTAATATTACTGTATGTGGTGGTTTGGCCCTGGCCAGAGGCCAGGAGCTCACCAAAGCCACTCTATCACTCCCCTTTTAGATGGACAGGGGAGAGGGAAGATGTAAAAAGATAAAAAAGCAGTTTAATAAAGCAATAGCAAATACCGCGCGCGGAAGCAAAGCAAAACAAAGATTATTCTCTACTTCCCATCAGCAGGCGATGTCCGGCCGCTTTTGTAGGAAGCAGGCCTCCAGTACGCGTAGCGGTTGCTCGGGGGGACAAACACAAAACAGCGAATGCCCCTCCACTTCCCTCTTCCTTCTCCCTTTTATGTCTGAGCTGACGTCATATGGTATGGAATACCCCTTTGGTCAGTTTGGGTCAGCTGGCCCGGCTGTATCCCCTCCCAAGATATTACCCACCCCCAGTCTACTGTTGGGGGAACGTTGGAAAAAAAACCAAAACCACAGCCTTAGTGCTGTGTGAGCACTGCTCAGCAGTAGCCAAAACACTGGGGTGCTATCAACCCCCTTCTAGCTACCACTCCAAGGAGAAAAACAAAAACCACCCGCACTGAGAGAGCTGCTATGGGAAGATTGACTCCACCTCAGCCTGACTCAGTACACTGTATTAAAGTGATACCAGTAAACCCAAATGACATGCAGCGTAGTGTCTTCAAACAGTTACCATGACAATACTCATTAGATGTTCCATGCCAAAACAAAATGCTTCAAGTTGCTTTGAAAATGTGAAAAGAGGCTTGAAATTGCTCAGTTTTGTCCTAATTCTGTCACTGCAAGCATGACACAAAATAGGCACAGCTTTGATTTTTTCCCAGCACAAGGTGAGCTCTCAAATTTGCAGGTCCTCTGAGGCGAGGTCTGCGCTCCAGCAGTCGATACGGAGGAACTGGTCCATAATCAGGCCCATTAGAGGTGGCAGCTCCAAACTTTTGTGTTTATTCCATGTTGGGAGCAAAAAGCAGGGAAGCGATTTCAGGGGAAGACCCAAGACTCAGGATGTAGGAGTCATGTGGCTGAGATCAGAGGACGCGAGGTGAGGTGGAAGAAGGGAGATGTAGGGGTGGATGTAAGAGGAGATGGGCAAAGCGTGAAGAAGCCTGCTTAGAGTAGTCCCCTATCACTTACTATAGCTACCAGACTGGGACAACTGTGTTGTCAGAAGCTTTTAGGAAAGTGCACCTATACTTGCTGACTTCATATGACCTGTTCAAGATAAACATGGCATGTATTTTGGTTTTGAATCAGTCTGTAACACTTCTTGATTGTAGGCATTCTGTCCTGGCTTACTGGGGAAAAAACAGTGCCTAAGAAGACAGGTGGAATCCTCAACTCTAGGCCCGCTTCTGCCCTCTGGTTAGCTGGTGCAGCTCCTAAAATGTTCATGTTCATCCCTTAGCACTCTGCTCTGGCTTTGTGCTGCTGGATGATGCTTTGCAGCCTCACACCTGCTTTTCTTTTGGCACATGAAACTGGCCCTGTGTGACAGCAATTTACTTTTTTCTGTAGAAGAGGAGAAAGAAGAGATGGGAAGCTATCTATAAACATGCCAGACTGCTACAACAGGTAAGCTTGGGATGGAATAATTCCAGAGGCAAAGACCTTTGGGTGTCCTCTGGTGTGTATTTCATGTTTCAAGCCTGTTCTGTAGTTTGGACTTTTGTCTTGGTCTTGATTCTGGTGGCAGCACTTCCTAACACCTATGACTGTCTGAAGGCATCACCGTCCTGCAGGTAGGTAAGTTTTCTGTCTTTCAGCCCACAGAATGAAAGTTAATGGAAGAATTCCCAGGGATTTCTGTGGTTGTTAAATCTGGCCCTCTTGTACTTTCTCCCCGAGGGCAAGCGCTAAAGGGTTGCTTGCTGGCTCCACAGCTGTGTCGTTTCCAGCCTGCTCACCACCACGACCTGTCCTTTACCCCTCACAGCAGTTATTGGACTCCAACTCTTGCACCTTTGTACTTGTTTCGTTCTCTTGTTTCAAACCTATCGGGTTAAAACCTCACACCAGGCCTATGGGCC
>NW_009706201.1:156514-172742 GCF_000703405.1 Apaloderma vittatum | reverse complement strand
AAAAATCACTAAACAGGACTGGGGTTTTTTTGGCTAAACCTGGGACAAATGGGAATAATCTAAAAAGGACTGAAAATAAGGACTGAAAGCATATACTGCAGGCTCTGAAAAGCAAGATATTTTCAAGTGAATTCAACAGTGCTGTCTAGGATCAGACATAAGAGTGAAATCTTCAGTTCTGTTGTGAATCTTTCATTCTCCATGAAATATCATGGTGCTGCTAGGAATACCACTATAATGGCTGTTTCAGCTAAGAAGACGTTAGATTGAATCTCCTGTGGTGATGGGCAACCACAATGCTTTAAGAAGTCCTTGAGGTGCCAAGCCTTCAAGCACAATAAAATAAAATTTCAACTCAGTGAATCAGCTCATGTTGTTCATGTTACACACGTGTCAGGTTGTAATTCTTGGCTGAAACCCTGTCTGTGTCATCTGGAGCTTCAGACTCTACATACAAGTTTAACATTACCTCTTAGCGTATAACTGTGCTCTTACAGCTTAACCTGAAAGCAGACCAAAGAGCAATTCAGGTTGAGTTTTACTCCTGGAGTACTCTCTTGTGGTGCCCCAGTGATTATGTTTTCTGTGCCTGCCTCTTTTTCTTCTCCTTGTCTTTGCAAAAGACTCTCTGGCCTGTTTTGGGGCTTACCAGACTTGTCTAGCAGTGTGAGAGGTGACTGCACAGGAGAAGGTACAATCCCAGGTGAGATGGTGGGGGGGGAGAGAGAGATGAGGCAGACTTTGAAACCACATGGCTGCATCGTATCACACTGAACAAATTGCCATTTATTTTGGTTTGGAAGCTTCTGAACTTCTGAAAGATGGACATGTGGTCTCCAAAGTATGTATTTGAGTCCAGTGTGAGAGACTCTATAGGTTCCTGCATGTAATGTGCAGCAAACCCAACATGTGTGTGTCTCAACCACCCATGTGCAGGAAGTGATAAGCAGTCTCTAATTTTCTCTCTAAATGCTCTACATAGAAGAATGTATGTGTCGGGAGCTTCTGGCTGTCTAACACTCTGCCAAGGATATGGCTGGGAGCGGCCCAACATGGATGGAGGTGCGGGAAAGCTTGGTCCCAAGTTGCTGACCATCTTAGCTTTGAGCTTCCTTCCTTAGGCTGTACTCTTAAGTTTCCTTAAGCTTAGAAATAGTCTCTGAAACTCCACGGTAGTGTGTATATTCTAGGTACTATAAACTGCCAAAATCTTGCCAAAACCTCAGCATGGTTCTATCCCTTGCATGGTCTGTACAGTCAGTAGGAAAAATGGCCTGGGGCTTTGCTGAACCCTCACAGCTCAGTCAGATTGCGGGTCATGCCATAGAGACCTTTGAAACTAATCACAAAACATTGCTCTTTGTTACATACAAAGCCTAAAAGAAAAGGCTTGAGTCTGTAAGTGCTACTATAACACCAATCAGTTAAAATAATAATAAAACCAAATCTTTTAGAAGTAATGAGTAAGTGCAAGGATTTAAAATAGAAATCAGTGGGCAAGCCCAACTACAACTGACTTTGCTGGATGCATGTTATAGTTTACACTCTCCAGGATTTGTTTGCCTATTTATCAGCTTATCATAGAATCACAGAATGCTAGGGGTTGGAAGAGACCTCAGAAGATCATTTAGTCCAGCCCCCTGCCAAAGCAGGATCGCCTAGAGTATGTCACACATGTTGACACTTAGGTAATATATGTATATATATACACAGAGAAACATGTGCAAATACATATATATTTAGAACTAAAAGAGGCTGATAGCCAAGAGAGTCATGTGCTGGCAATTAAATTGTAAACCAATGGCTACAGTAGAAATATACAGGGAAATGAAATCTGTAAAATCATGAGGAGTTGAGACCTTCCTTCTGAATTATCTTTGTAAGGCAAAAGCTGTGGATATAATGAGACTAGTGTTGCAGAGGATCTAGAATTTTCTCATCTTCTTTTTGTTGCTATTGTTCAGAACTTAAATTCAGAAATAAAAATGTCTTTCTGGAAATGAAAAAAGAAAAATCTTTTAGGGAAGGCCAAGGACATCTGCACTTCCAGGTTGTCAAAGGAGACAGTGACCTTGTTGCGCGCCCAGCTTGCTGGTTAATTAGTGTTTTTTCACTTTCACTAATGTCTTGCACTGAAGATTTGCTGAAGTGGAGACTTAAGGAGGCAGAGGATGTGGGATGCTCACAGCCCGTGGGATGCTCACAGCCCATGGGATGTGCAGTCAGGAAGCCAAAGTTTCTAGAAATAAGTATGTTTTTGCCTTAAGCTATAAGCTGGCTTCTGTTACGCAGATCTAGCAGGGAAAAGATAAAACTTGAATACTTTCATTCCTTCATGCCCTCTGAAAATGAAGAAATAATTGGATGGAAGTAGACTTAAATCTATTACTTTTTGAAGAGTACCAGGATTTGTGGATGTGTTTGTTTTACAGTGAGTTCATATGCTAGTCAGCTTTCTTCCTGACCATAAATTCTTTTTAGAAATAAGCATATTGCAGGATTTGTTCTGAGCTTCAAGATGCTGGCTGTGAATCGACCATAACAATTCAGACCTGGCACTGAGGCATCCTGCTTCTGCCACCTTCTATTTTTGGATCTTCAGATTTTCCACAATATCAATGGTAAATATCTTACTGCACTATATTCCAGTAAAACATCAGCAGCAGCTCTTTTAAAGGAGGAAGATGTCTCATGTCATGTGTTACTTCTACCTAGAGTTCTATGAAATCCACTGCTTTATTTAGGAAAATAGTTAACTATTTCTCAATAGGTTGCATAAGCCATTTTATACTTTTTTGAGGGTTGACTATGTGGGTCTTTGAACTTTGAGTTTTAAAATATTGAGGGAAGTAAAAATTTAAAAACCAGAATTCACATGCAGATCAGATAACGTTGACATGCCATAGATACAGTCAATATGCACTTAAGAGTACAGATGGTAAAAGATATGTATGTTAGCTTGTTGGGTTTTGGTTTTAGTTGGTAATGAAGCAAAAGATGCTGTGCAGCTCTTAACGCACTGAAATTTTAATTTTGGTTAAAGCCTTTCATGCACTTTCTGTCATGCTTGTTAGAGCCTGACTTTGGGAAATAGCTTACCAGTGTCACTTAGCTGTCAGGTGTAATCACTTCTAAGACCTCAAGCAGGCAGACGGACTTAAGAACAAATTGTAGGAAGGAAGAGCATGAGAAAAATATCTGTTTCATCCCATCTCAGCCTCCCCACAAGAATGAAGAAACTTGGAGGAGAAATTTCACTTCTAACACGCTTGAGGTGAAATAAGTCAAAGAACTCTTCCGCACTGGTAGCTACAAGATGAGAACTAAAAAAACTTACAGGCTCAAGAGAAAACCCTGTGTGTTAATAACCAAAGGGACAATCATATCATAATTCACCTGCTTTACATAAAGTAACCTAGTTTCCACCTTACAAAGTGCTAGCCATAGTGGGATGGTTTCTGCACTGACTCACTATTTTGGAGTGAGATAACTCATTTTTGAAATTCATACAATCTTCATTTCACAGACAAGCTGCAGCATCAGTGATGCCCAGCTACTCAGTGGGCCCATAGTACCAATATTCTTCTCTAGACTAATGTTATATCCACACTGGCTTCTACAGGTATTCCCAAATTAACTCTAGATTAGGTGTTATGGTTACCACATGTGGGCAGTCTATAGTAGCATGGAGCTTGGTGTGAAATTTTCCGCTATGGGGGGAAGCAAGGCAAAGACTGCAGGGGAGCTTTGCAATTGCTGTCAATTGCCACAGGCATGGGGACCTTGATGACACCTTGGAAGGTGATGTCATTGGTCACCGGCCTCCTATTAGCAGACTTGGTAGCTACAATTTAAAGAAAGACATAATAAGGCAAATATCCTATATCACTGCTGTAATTAGCTTAGCAGTGAAATTGGCTGAGAGGAGACGACAACGTCATATTTGTGATCAAATTTCTATGCTAGCAGCACAAAATGTAAATAAAAATAATTATAAAGAACTCCCTTTGTCAAAGGGTGGCCAAAGATTTGCTTTCCAGCTCACATAATTTGGTCTAAAGTTGCAGTTGTGGAAATAATAGGCAGCTGGTTTCATTTGGGAGTCACACGATACAGTTCTGCATCCTTTTCCCTGCCACAAATTCAGGCAAGCTTTGCATGAAACAGAAATAATACTTGCACTGTGCTTTTGAAGAGATTGTGGGCCAAGCCAACAGGGCTGGAGTGGAGCAGGAGAGCCGAAGGATAGTACAAATCAATAATTAAAGCAACATGTGATATCATCTGGCCAGAGAAAGATGAGAAGGGAAGTGGGATTTAACGGTTCATTATGAAACACCCCTTGCAAGAAAGGAATGCGTTCAGGGATTAGGATGGGGTCCTAGGAATTAGGGAAATTGGGTTTTATTTCTGACCTTGTCATATCCTATCTGTGTGATCTTCTCTCTGTGCCTCAGTTTCCCAGCCCATGTAAGTGCTTGCTTCCAAGCTGTTCTGCGGGCTCCTCCATTGAGGCTTAAAGCCTCTTTTGGGAACCTAGCTGAAAAGCAGAATGAGAGGGTGTCATTGTTTTAATTAACTATTCAATGTTTTGTATTTCAAATGAAACTAAAAGCTAAATAGGGTGAAAGTTCTGCACAACCCTTGAAAAACTGAGAAGGGAAAAAATAAAAGCTTTTAATATTTTAAAGGGATTCACCTTTCATTAGGCCCTTCCTGAGCATGTCTAGTTCAAACATCTCTGACAA
The DNA here is from genome assembly GCF_000703405.1 of Apaloderma vittatum. Lineage (NCBI taxonomy): Eukaryota > Metazoa > Chordata > Aves > Trogoniformes > Trogonidae > Apaloderma > Apaloderma vittatum. The sequence goes on along the minus strand of NW_009706201.1, from coordinate 167,994 downwards.
GCACTCTGTAAAACCTGATGTCCACTAGCAGGTGTGTTGGGAATGGGAGTTGGACTAGATGATCTCTTGAGGTCTCTTCCAAGCCCTAGCATTCTGTGATTATCTCAGAACCGTTAAACACAAATATTACGGTGTCTAAAGTGAAAGCTGCTGTTGCTGATACACGATATTTAGAAGACAGCTTAAGGAACAAAGTTCAAACATTTCTTCAGTTACAAAATCAGACCTTAAACCCACCTTTACAGTTGCTCATTATTGCAGCATGATCAGACTGCGTTCCAAGAGTATTGAAAGTTAACCTGTGTGCCTCCATTAGGAAAGACAATTATCAGACTTCTTTTCTACTGGACCAAGAATGAAGTTGGGCACACCATAAAAGCTATACATCCTGAATACTTTAAGGGAAATTTTAGGAAAGAGGATCTGTTCTGGGCACTAGGATGAAACACTAAGAAATATTAGGTAAACACTTAGACCAACTTGTTGTAAGAAATGAAGACCACATGAAGTTATTTCTTCACATTCAAAGAGTCTATATTTGTCAACTCAAACTGTCAGCTTTGCTGATTAGTTCTTTCCCCCCTTTCCGGTGTGAAAGAGTGGGAAACACAACTTGCAACACGAGATTTTTCACTCCTTACCATCATTTCGTTAGCCCGAGAGCCGGGAAAGAGGGACCTGTACCATTCGCACAGTCACCACTAGAGGCCACCACAAACCTCAGGAAAGAGTTTAAAAGTGTCTAATTTCTAATAGAGTGTAAATTTACATGGGAAAAACAAAAGTAAGGCCACACATAACTTACGTTCCATATAAGCGTATGTTTCATATCCTATGTAATGAAAGAAAATGTTGCTGACCTTGCACCAAGGTTGTGTATACATCGCGTTTTTAGTTATATTTCTTTCTAAAGGGAAATTTTCACTGAGAAGAGGGATTAGATATAAGAAACATTTTTAATCACAGTGACTTTTATGAGTAATACACATGGTCTCTGTTTCATGGAGAGGAAACATTAGGTCCAGAGAAGTTAAGAGACTTGCACAGATTATTAGATAGTTATTAATTCTTGCTGTAAAAACATAACATGCTCTGGGACATTCCTTTATGGAATTTTTATTCACTAGGTTCAGAAATCATGTATGTTATAATGAATAAAACGAACCACAACTCTCTTAAAAATCAGACTTTTTTTAATACAGTGAACAGCTTTGCACTGAAGTGCTATCTTTTCTAGAGCTGACTACTGACACCAATTTCCAAAATTCCCTGACCTTCTTACAAACCACATTCACCTGTAACAGTGCAGCTGTAGGATCAGAAAGCCAAGCGTAGCATATTCCATAGCTGAATGCAGGAGTTTGGTTCAGGCATAACAAAACAAAGAACATAATAAAACCTAAACTGCAAGGAGATACTTTTCACTCCATTTAGGAGTGTGTCCAATGTGACAAGTTTTGCTGTGACGGATTAGTTCATACCAAGTTGGCTGTTCTCCACAGAAAGCCTCTATCTATCACTTTCATCAACAAATATTGGCAGCAGCTACCTGAGGTGGTCAAGTCAACCGTTTACATTACCTTGCATATTTGTATGGGTACCACATACAGGAGATACATCTGGCTGAGTTGTGATCAACAGATCAGCGCCTTGTTAGGTGGACACAGATTTTTATTTAAAAGTGAATGCTGGCTAGAGTTGGTAATTCATGTTTTAGATACTGCTATTGGTTGTTTCTTGTTCTCTTTCTCACGCCCTCTAATTTCTTGTGGTGTTTGATGTTTCCGATTGGACCTTTTGAATGTACAAATCCTTGGCCTGCAATTATGATGACAAAGCCAGGCTGAAGAGTTGACTGAGGGGGTACTTATGCAATCGCAGAGGGCGTAGTGTGGTAGGAAATACCAAACAAAGGCAATGGCAAGAGCATCAATGGCAAAAGAGTTGTCCTTTATAGTAAGATGGGTTCACTAGCAGACAATGAAGGAAACTGTTGACTTCAGTGTATTTGGACTGTGTTGTCCACCCCATTGCTGCTATTGTTACTGACTCTTTTACCTACTCCTTTGAGGTGGAAAGACCCTTCTTTAAGTAGAACAAAGTTGTCTTACTGCTGGAAAGAGGAATTACTTTAACTGTGCCATGTTACTAGTTGCATAAAAATCCTCCTAGTGGATGACATAGCATAGGGAGGGCCTGTGGTTTGCATCAGGTAATATAATGTGCAAGAGGTTTGTAGTAACGCAAAACTGTCCATTGTGTCAGATGTATCAGAAGTGAAGAGTCTAGCATTTGGAAACTAGGTATTTTAGAGCTAGGGGACAGATTATATAGTCATATATTGGAAATTCACAGTGATGGGGTAATATTTTTTTTTTTCTAAGTCAGAAAGTCAGAAAGGTTGGTGCTGCAGAGGTTTTCTTCTTTCTGTGATGGAAGCAGTGGGAGGTATGCTGGATGTTCCTTACTAATTTTGTCTGCCTGTATTTTTCTTTTATTCTTTTTTTTTTTTTTTTTACACTTCTTATTATTGTGAATATATATATATTAAAACCCAACTGACATATCTCAGGTTATAAGGTCCATCTTGGGAGAGAAAAGAATTGGACTTCTTCCTGCAGCATACAGCGATGGGTATCTGCTAGATGCATTATGATGTGTTTGTTTTCTTTTCTCTAATTGCATATGGGATGATATCAGATCTAGTCTGGTAAATTTTCAAATCTCTTTGGATTTTTTTACATGCTAAATAAAAACAACCAATTGTGTACATGTGTGCTGCTTTTCTCCTTCGAGCCTTCATTTATTTACATTTAACAAAGGTTTTGTTTGGACTGTAACATATTCTTTCTGCCAAAATAAAGGTATTTTTCTCTTGCAAATAAATACACAAGCCCTTATGAAACGTACTTTTTTAAGGGGTTAAAGTGGTGCATATCGCTCTGCGTGCTGTCACAGCCTCGTGCGCCTCTGTGTTCCCACTGAAGAGGACCGTTGTCAGCTGTGACATCTACCTAGGGCTGCTGCTCAGAGCTCCTTGGCCTTCATGAATCACATCAATCACATAAAGCCAGCACGATTTGGCAGTAGCCTCTGGAGTGCTAGAAATACCAACAAGGTAATGCAATTTTCTTTCTCCCCTAACTGTTCTTCTTCCCATAACTTGTCCTCTTCCCATAGCTGTTCTCCTTAGGCATTCAGTTGCTCTGTTGCTGTGCGGAGCCATGCAAAACAGGTGAAAAACAGAGGGAATGTTTTCAAATGTGCTTTGGGGAAAGGTCTTTTATGGTAGGTATTCACCAACTCCCAGTGAATTTGGTGGGAATTAAGTACCTAAAAATGTAACATGGGGCTCTAAAAGCCTTTTAAAAGAATGACCTGTCCACAAAAGCACCTCAGGTGCAATGATTGTCTGTAAATGTTAGGCTCTGCAGGTGTGCATTCATCTTGCTTAACTTCAGAAACATAATTGATGCACTACAGTTAGAAAAATTATTGTCCTAAGTCTCCCCTGTAGTCAGGAGAGAGAAATAAGCTGCTTGTACCACTAAGATCTCAATTGCTGTCAGTAGGTGCCTCATTATCTCCTAGGATACTCAGGGTAACTCTAGTTAAGTGGCTAAAATTAGTTAATAGGGAGGTGGGGACTACCTGTCTGCCAGTCACTTTTAAGATTGCAACATAGATGTTTTTGAAAGGTGGCTTGTTAACTTGAAAAGTGTTTCTTCCTGGTAAGCATTTTGTATTTATTTTTTTTAAACTAAGGAAAAAGCAGCTGAGACTCTTCTTACGGCAGATACTCAGCCATGCACCATGAAACTGAACCAAGAAAGGGTGGTTTTGGTTGTAGGAACTCGGTGATGTGGATTTATAACTTTGGTGTTTTGGATGGGCTCCATACCAAGGAGCTGTAGCACTATAAGATGTTCTTTCTATGGTTGTTCATGTTGCCTGCCTTTGCTTATCCATCAGGTGTTAAATATCTATGGGAAAGATGTATGTACGTATTTTAAACCATTTATTCCTGGCAAATAATTTCAAGAGGCTGTAGAATTTGTACCTTTAGAGAGGAGGTTTCTGAACAGCTGTCAACAAAATATCAGGCCCCGTGACAGAGTCCCAGGTGGGTTGCTGAACGGATTGACCTACTATCTGTAAAAAAGTATTAGTTGGGATCTTTCTTGAACTGTATAAACATACTTCTCTGTGGATCCAAAGGGTCCCAAGTAAGGTTATCTTTTGGGTCAGAAGTGCTTTTATTTCCCTTTCGCATTCTCAGTATGTAGCAAAACATCACCCCTTGGCAGACACGAACAGAGAAATTCAGCAGCAGTCACTACTGGTTTAAAAAACTTATTTCAAGAAACACTGGCTGATGTTGGAGGACATGGTAGATGGTATATATAAAACCAGGTATAAATAATATGGTTTGTTTCTTGATTTTCTTTTCTGCATGTGAGCTGCTTTCACACAAAGTCATTAATATTGGAGACTCAAGACATGGTTGAACAATAATTTACATAATAAATCCTGGTAATTATTCTGTGGTACTGACAAACATGTTCTAGTGGGCTGAGGCTCATTATGTGTAGCTCTTTCTCACCTGCTGCTGTTACAGATTTTAAAGACTGCACTTAGACTGGAACCGTTCTTGTTCTGAGTTAATGGTATGGAAATGGTCCCTCAAAGGCTTATTTTCTATTCATAAGAACAGTGTGAACAAACGAGAGGCAAGATCGTGAGGAACTGTAAACCCAAAGGTTAGGATAGCTTAAATTAACTGCCTTGCAATGAGGAGGAGAACATGTGCCTCTTAACAGCATGACACCAAACTAGAGATCTGCTGGATCTATTTTTCTGCTGAGGGTGGTTTTAGCCAGGTGAAGGCAACACATTTGTTCTTAGTCCTTAAGAATTTAAGGCAGCAGCAACAGATTCATCCCTGGGGTGATCCCGGTGACATCTGCAGCGTTACAATGGGTGCAAGGCCTGCCCTTGAGGGCAATTAAAAAAGAAGGTAATAAAGCTTTCTTTCACCGGCTAGGGACCTTGTGAAACATTAAAATTCTTACGTAAGATGAAACATGGTTTCAGGCTCAAAGAGATTGCCTTACATAGGGCCCAATTTTGGGGTAGGTTCAGTTGTTCTTATATGAGATTCCGCTCCATTACATGGAGAAATACATGGGCACTAGAATTTGCAGGTAAAGAATATCCTACAGCATTATGCACTTTGGCTTTTAACAGAATCACAGAATGTTAGGGGTTGGAAGGGACCTCTGAAGATCATCTAGTCCAACCTTCATCCCAGCATACCTAACCACTACACCATAGCCTCAAGTGCTAGATCTACTTTTTTTTTAAACACCTCCAGGGTTGGTGACTCCACCACCTCCCTGGGCAGCCTGTTCCAGTGCCTCACCACTCGTTCAGTAAAGAACTTCCTCCGAATATCCAATCTAAACTTACCCTGATGCAAAAATACACTTGTGAAATGGGATAGCCTGAGTTCCTCATCTGTATAATGTTCCTAAGAAGCCACAGATGTTACTCCAGTGTAACCCTCCAGAAGAAAAAAACTGCCAGCTCTGCCACATTGTAAGACTTAGATCATCAGTTTTGAAAACAGTCTACACTTAACAAATAGCGATGCACAAAATCCTCTGCAGGATCAAGTTAGCTTTGAGCAGAGCAGGATTAGAATAGCCTATGGTGCATATTACTGATTGTAAGATGTTGATGAGCTAATTAAAGGTTGAATTGTCAGTTCCTCAATCAGTTGTTAATCAGTGCATTGAAGTATGTTGCAGTGCTGTGTGACAACAAGAAACTATGTGAGGGCTAGGAGATGTATTCTTTCCCTCTTACTCTGGGCAGCAGGGTCTGGAGCTGTGAGTATGGAGAGAGGAGGCTTTGGTCTTCTCTGTTTGGGTCTTTATCCAATATTCTTGATCTAAATTTATTATTTTCTCCTTACTTATTGTTCATCCCTTGTATTTTAGTTTGCTTTTTCATGTAAAGAAGAAAAAAATAAAGGTAACTTCCCTATTACAGTATTTGGGACCCTCTCTCAGATGAGAGGATGGGGAGCTTGAATTTCACAGGAGTCTCTGAGGATACAAATAGAACAGTGCTTCTTCCTTTGATGCCTGTGACCCTGTATGATTTCTTTGACTCCTATTTTTCAGAGCAGCAGTGGTTTAACATTCTAATTACCTGCTTACTTTCAGTCTGAGGTATCTATTTCCTTATTTGCCTCCTGTATCACATGGATTTCAGGCCCTTTGATCTCTTGCCATTTGAGGGAAAAGGCTTGTTTTGCTGGACCCCACTGGCCCATCCAAGCAGGTGTGCCAGCTACTCCTGGTGTTTATGAAGTAGGAACTGCTCAGGGTTGTCTCCTTGCTATTGTCTATCTTATCTTTTTTGCCTTTGGCTGCTCCTAGCTTGTATTAGTGGATAATAGAGTTCTAGACTACACTCACACATGAGTGTGACCTGTTCTTCTGGCTTTATACCCAACTTTTGCAGGATGTCGTTTTCACTTATAATATTGATTCTCTTTAAACATTTAAAACAGCAAAACATTAAAAAAATGGTTTTCCTCTCCTACCTAAAACAAATGTAAGTAGCTAATTAAACTGAACTCACATTTTTCTAAACTATGAAAATTTGCTTCAGTCCTTTAGTATGACTCTTTTGTTGTTTTCTTTAGTCCCTCTGCAAGAAGAGGTAGCGTAAAAGTTTCTTAAAAGATGTTGAAGGTTGCCAACATGTTCAGACTCTCAAAACTTTTATCGGCCATGCTAATGGAAATATTACAATATCATGCAAATGTGTATTAGTTGGCAGAACATCTTGTTGCAGACAGGGAAAAAAACCCCTGCATACTGAGTGGCATATTTAGACTTTTCAGGGGCCTACTTATTGGTTAAAATGGAACACATGTAGCTGCACTTTGTAAAAATAATGAAGTCAAGGATATAAAATGACTAGGCTTCTCCAGTTTTCAAATAGTCTTTCAGATCAGCAAATTGAAAAGGTTTTTCAGGGTTCTCTTGTGGCTTTATGAACGAAAGATGAAATAATTCAAAGAACAGGGCATACAGATACCATCTAATACGTGGATCACAATAATGCACTCTATGCTAAGAAAATAAGAGACCAGCACAGAAACAGCCTTGAATGAGGTTTAGCATCCATTGTTCCCTATAAAACTGATTGACAATTCTTTTCCAACTGTGTAATTTTTAAAAGAGCTACAGGAATTGTTCAGCCCAACCTCATTTATATTGTGAAATAAAGCTTTGTGTGCTTTTATTCATCATGGCAAGCATAGAAAAAATGCCAGCATTTATCTGATCCTGGCTTTACATAATGCAGCATTAGTCAACAAAGTTTTACCTGCATTCCTCCTGTAGGTTACCAGGTCAAATACTGAAAGTCATTACCATTTCATGGCTGCTTGGTATCTTGTTTTAAAAGATGTTGGAGAACTCAGCTTAGCTCCTGACAGGCCTACAGCAGAACTGTACCAGAGATGTATAGGCTGTTTTGGACTAAATGAGAACAAACTCAAAAAACCTGAGCTAAACCCCAGCTCTAGGCTGCAGTCCAGCAATGAGTTCCACTGATGTTTCCATGGAGCTCAGTGCAGGATCAGCCACAGTTGTTTTTCTTAAAAATATTCTTGTGAGGCCACAGTGTTTCCTGTCTTGCTGGGAGCATGGGAGGAAGAACAGTCATTTTGTGTTATTTTGACACATCATCCATGTCTTTCATTGGAGTACAGAATGGAAGCAGGAGCAAAAGACAGGTATTTTTAAACATATTGACTCTTTCTCTTTTCTTTTTTTTTTCTTTTAAACCCAGAAGAAGTTCAGGCTTGAAGTAGGTTGTGAACAAAGGATCGAAGCAATGGGTTGAGATGTTTCTTTGGGGGAGGATTGCCTTGTCTCTTTTGGTTTCTTTTTTTTCCTTGATAATTATTCATTAAACATATCTCCAGACAGAAGTTCAGATCAGAATAACCCTAAGTGATGGATGCTGCTCCATGAACCTCATTCTTGTTTTCCTAGTTGTACTTTAGCTCTGCAAGTGCCAATCAACGTTTCAGATCTGAACATCCCCAGGCGTGAGAGCTGTATAATACATTCCTAATTTGACTTCAGCTGACATGGCTATCATGGCAGAAAGGAAGGAGAGGCATCTTGAAAGAGAAGTTTTTCTTATGCTTAACACCAACCTGAAGCACATGGCAAAACACTTCTAGAACTTCCACAACTCTGCTACCCTTTCTTAAAAAAAAAGCTGACAAAGTATTAAATAAATTAAACCACATTCTGAAAGTTCATACGAATAGTCTTTGCTTTTTTCCCAAAGCTAGTGAACAGCTTTTGAGTGGGTAATGATGCTGTACCAGCTCGTGAGAGAAGGGTTGTTATTTTAAGCCAGTTATAATTCTGTTTTTCTGTGACTGACAGCTACTCTTACTGGCTGGGGTGGGGGCTGGCTCCCGGCCCTGAAAAGAAAAACAAAATGTCCCGCATACACTGGCTTCTAATACTTAGGATGCCACTAAATTACTGCACAAATTAATGGGGTATAATGGTGTAAGTCCTCCTCCTCCTTGCTTTGAGACATTAACATCATGCATTTTGCCCCCTCATGCAAGTTCCTCCAGCAGGCAAAGGAACCAAAACTACTCCACCTCAGTGATTCCTCTCACCTTAAGGAAGATGGCTGATCCCTGTCCTGGCAGATTGTCGTGGATTAGGGCTGGGTTGGCCACTAAACATGGACAGACGTTCTTTAACCCCGTCTTCCTCCCCATGGGAGGGAAAAGGAAACGAGGCAGAGAGACTTATGGATTGGAAAAAAGAAAATTAAAACAGCTTTAATGAATAAGGAAATAATAAATATAGTGACTCTGCCAGGCCTCCTCAAACTTATATTTTAACCACTTTTTCCCATACCACAAAGGTTTTAATTGCTTAGTTTGCTTAATTTTGGTGCATATTTCACAATTGTGGATAACGTATGCAGTAGCATCCATAGTTAAATCCAGCTCTCGGTCATGAGCCCATCTGTATGTTCCATCTCTTCCCTGATGTCCTGAAGTGTCATGGTTCAACTGAGCTAAAAATAGTTCACCTTTGTGTTCCCAGTCCTTTTGGAACACTTTAGCATCTTGATGCACTTGTTGATCGTGTTGATGCTCCTCAGTGACACAACTTTTGTGCACGTGGGCATCTACGTGATGTACCTTCACAACTAAGTTCTCTAGCCGGGCAGCAATGTCTTGCCATAGTGCAAGCAGCCCAAATAGGCTTACCTCTGTGCTGCCAGTTATTCTGCTTCCACTGTTTTAACCAGCCCCAAAAAGCATTTACCATCATCTGTGAGTCAGTGTAGATCCCTGACCACTTCTCTTGTTCAGCAATGTCTGAGGCCGCTGGATGGCTTTTACCTCAGCAAACTGACTTGATTCACCTCCTCCCTCAGCTGCTTCTGCAACTCTTCATGTGGGACTTCACACAGTGGCTTTCCACCTATGACGATTTCCTACGAGGTGGCAAGATTCATCCGTGAATAGGGCATATTGCTTTTCAATGTCTGATAATTGATTGTATGGTGGAGCTTCTTCAGCATGCATCACCAACTCCTTAGGTGGCATCGCAAGGTCTTTACTTTGTGGCCAGTCTGTCATCACTTCTACACGTCCAGGATGATTGAGACGATCAACTCCAGCCCTCTGTGCAGTTAGGGCAGTCCATTTACTCCATGTAGCATCAGTGGCATGATGCGTAGAAGCAAGGTGAGCCTTGAACATCCAGTTTAGGACTGCTTCTGAAGCAGCTCTAACTCCTTCATATGCAGCCAATATTTCTTTTTCAGTTCGAGTATAGTTGGCCTCAGACCCTGTATATTTTTGGCTCCAAAATCCTAAGGGTTAATCTCGAGTTTCTCCTGGTCCCCTCTGCCAGAGACTCCAGGCAGGACCATTATCCTTAGCTGCAGTGTAGAGCAGATTTTTAATATCCTGTCCTGTTCGGATTGGCCCAAGAGCTACTGCCTGTACAAACTCTTGTCCAATTTGTTCAAAGGTCTGTTGTTGTTCAGGGCCCCATTTAAAATTGTTTTTCTTTCAAGTCACTTCAAAGAGAGGTTTCATAATCTGACTGTAACCAGGAATATGCATTCTCTAGAAATCCGCAGTGCCTAAGAAGGACTGTGTCTCCTTTTTGTTAGTTGGTGTCTCCTTTTTGTTAGTTGGTGGGGAAATAGCTGATATTGTGTCAATCACACCCATCTTGCCATTTGACTCTCAAATACTGAATCTCTCATGCAGGTCCCTTGACCTTGCTTCTCTTTATGGCAAAACCAGCATCTGAAAGAATCTTGATTATTTTCTTACCTTTTGAAAATTCTTCTGCTGTGTTACCCCATATGATGATGTCACTGATGTGTTGCAGATGTTCTGGAGCTCCACCCTTCTACAGGGCAGAATAGATCAATCCATGGCAGATGGTAGGGCTGTGTTTCCACCCCTGGGGTAGTTGATTCCAGGTGTACTGGATCCCCCTCCAGGTGAAAGCAAACAACAGCCTGTACTCTGCTTCTATAGGGATGGAGAAAAACACATAATCAGTGTTGATTGTGGCATAACACTGAGCTGCCTTTTACTCCAGTTCATACTGAAGTTCTAAAATGTCTGGTACAGCAGCACTCATCAGTGGTGTAACTTAATTTAGGCCACAATAGTCTACAGTTAATTCCATTTTCCATTAGACTTTTGCACAGGCCGGATAGGACTGCTAAATGTTGAGTGAGCTTTACTGATCACTTCTTGGCTCTCTAGCTGATGGATCAGCTTATGGATGGGAACCAAAGAGTTGTGGTTGGTACAATGTTGTCATTGATGCACCATTGTAGTGGCAATAGGCATCTGTTGGTCTTCAATTTTCATCATCCCCACAACACTAGACTCCTCTGAAAGTTTGGGCAAGCTAGACAGCAGATCAATGTCCTCAGTCTGTAAAGTTGCTATGCCAAAGGCCCATCGATATTCTCTTGGGTCCTTATAATACCCTTTCTTGAGGAATTCTATGTCAAGGATGCATGGGGAATTTGGACCAGTCACTACAGGGTGCTTTTCCCACATTTTCCCAGTAAGACTCATTTCAGCCTCCAATACAGTCAGGTTTTGGGAACCTAGAACTCTAGAACTCTAGAAATAGTAACAGTTTCTGTCCCTATGTAATTTGCTGGTATTATGGTGTACTGTGCACTGGTATCTACCAAAGCTCTATACTTCCGTGGCTCCAACGAGACAGGCCACTGAATCCACATGGTCCAATAAACTCAGTTATCCCTCTGCTCCACCTAGCTGGGGGCAGGGCCCCTCTACATTCAAGGGTGGTGCCAGTTGTTGGCAACGGGGTAGGCTTTACATAGTTTACAGGAACAATGTAGTTCAC
>NW_009706201.1:150770-156495 GCF_000703405.1 Apaloderma vittatum | reverse complement strand
CCTGCTACTCATGTTTGGATCTGAGGCTCATCTTCTTGGACCAGAACAATGCTCATAGTAGACTGGACCAGCCCTCCTTCTGAGAGAACTCTGTCTTCTTTTTGTTTTACCTTGTAGCTGATGTACTCGTGCCTGTAGTGCAGAGGTAGGTTTTCCATCCCATCTACTCATGTCATATTCATGCTCATGTAGGAAAGACCACAAGGCATTTCATGACATATTCTGTTCTTTTTTAGCTGTGTCTTCTCTTGATGGCATCTATGCATGTCCATTCAGTTTGGGGTTTTTTTACTTCTTGGATAGTTTATCAAATAGCTTGTCAAATGTTTTCTTGGATTCCTTAGAAATTTTTCCCATGGTCGATACAGCCACTATGCAGTCTTGTAGGGGATTAGAAAGACTATCTTCCTATTGTCGTACTTTGTAGACTGCATCGTCATCCAATTGTCATCCAATCCCTAGAGTGCTGATGACAAGGTGTGTGTATACAATGATGGTGCACTCCTCACAAACTTCCTCAGCATAGGTTTATGGCATGGCATTTCATCAGGGTCTACATTTGCTCGCTTGTCACTGTAAGTCAACTGATGCATGGTATTAACTGTGCAAGCTGATTCCCTTCTGCTCTTCAAGTGGAGTCTAGTCAACCGAGTCTATGCAGCCGTAGTTTGATATCTGAATTCCCTTCTTGCATCTGTGTGTAGCTCATTTAGCAAAGGGGTAAACCCTTCAAAAAAGTTTAGTAGGATATTGGCTTCCCCAGTGCCTCCTGCTCTGCAGCATCAGTGGTGATTGCTATCAGGGAAGGGAGTCGGGTTTGATATCGGGCTGCTGTCTATAGTTGTTTATAGTTCTTTACTTTTATCATTCCACTATTATTTCTATTATTGTTTCATTAAAGCTGTTCTGGTTTTTTTTCTTCTCTAACCCAAAAGTCTCTCTGCTTCATTCCCTTTTCCTTCCCATTCTGGGGGAGAAGAGGGGGTTAGAGAGCGTCTGTCTGTGTTAGTGGCCAGCCCAGCCCTAACCCACGACACAAGAGCACTGAGGAAACTAAATAAGCTGCTTAAGGTTTGTGTTCAGTTGGTGCTATATATACAGAGAGAAACATCTCCATCTGTGCTCTTCTGTGTTTTGAGCTGCCCTATGTGTACTCTGTGCAGACTTACAGGTGTTACTAGATTCTTCCTGGGTTTCTGGAGGGATATGTGCCGATGATACAAGGCCCAGCTGTGGAAAATAAAAATGCAGATCTTGCTAGAAGCATGAGGATTTATGTGCTTTTGTTTTGACAAAACAATAAAAAAATAACGGGGCACTTTAACAATGTATAACTGCCTTGTATAAATAACTCGGAGCTGTTCATGCTGGAAATAGACCCACTGAATCAGGTAAAATTAAAAAGTCAAGAGTCAAAGAAGATATTTTTACTCTATATTTTAGATTTGCCAGTTTAAGACATGCTCTGGCATTTCTGTGACATGTTATATTTATCCCACTATGTTTATTAATTAGAATAAACATCCAAGAGAATGTAGTTCACTTTCTCATCTTTTTAGCTTGTTGTACAAATGTCCTCCAAAACCTCAAAGGGCAAGAAAACTACGTTAGTAATTTTTTTAATACATTTTTAACCTTTTATTTTCCCTTCCCCTCCCCAAATTCAAAGAAGTCAATTTTCCTGGGTGTCTCTGTTTCAGTTGGGGAAAAGTAAAGACTATAGAGAAAATAGGAAGTTATCCTAATACCAGAGACAGGAAAGATGCAGAGATGTCACAGCTTCTGTGATGACTTGGTGAAGTTTTTTTGCTTCTTTTTTCCTGAGGAGCATGGTTTTATCCTGTCTCCTCTTGTGAAGGGCATTTTGCAAAGCAGCCTGTTATGTACATAACAGATGTGAGGGGTTTTGCAGTCCTAAGACAGCCGGAGCAGGTCTGGATCAACTCTACTCTTATGCTACAAGTCAAGGGAGAGAAGTCTTTCCCTCCAGAAATCCGTAGCCTGTCCCTGTTTACTCAGCTTGTCTGTGGCATTTGGCACCCCAGTATGTGCAAGAGTCTGTCTGTCTTTTTCCTCTGACATATCACGATGCCAGGAAATAAATCCTGGATATTGCTGAACTTCACCTCCATTCATCAGCTCCACTTGGCTTCAGTGGGAGGACTCAGCATGAATAAGTCCTCCAGCATGAATTATTTTCTTTTGTGTCAGAGGAAGCTCCTCCAATCCTGCATCTCTCTGAGCGGTCTGAAACACACAGAAGTCATCGCTTCTGCTAACGTCACTCTCTTTTCCTGCTATAGCTGAGATCCTGCCACATGCTCTTTATTTTAATTTCTCCACTGGCAGCCAGAGGAAGGGAGAATTAAATAGACAATTCTTATCATTTTCTTTCAGTTTCCTGATATCTGATTTTTTTTCTTCAGTTGTTAGTGCCTAGTTGCAAGTAAGTAAATGAAAGCAAGCTAAATCCTCATAGTAACAGAGACCAAGAACATAAACAAAGTTAACATTAAGGCTAAAAATCTAACTAGAAGTTCCAGTGTGTAGTTTTTTAAAGTCTATGATTTCAAGTCTTTCTGCCTTTTATTGAGCATCAGCTGAGATATTTTGTAGTTAGTATCAGACCTGCTGATGAGTTGAATTAGCTGAAGATTTCTTTCTCCTTTTTGCCTCGTGATGCGAGTTTCTCTAAGCTATCTTTCATAGGTGTTCTGGTTTTCAAAATGCTCAAAAGCATATGCCTGTTAGGGATGGCAGGATTTGGACTTTGGTTTTGGTCTATAGCATGTTTAATGAAGGGTGGAGGAAACAGTGAAAACTGAGGAGAGGACATCAATCTTTGTGCAGCAGTGCTGTATGCTATGCATTAAGAAAGGAAGCAGATGAGTCTTAGAACAGGTGTTTCACATGATTGAGAGCGTGGAAAAGCATCTTGCAATATTTTAAGATTCCTCCATCATTAACAATTCTGGCTCTGTGTCAGATCTCCAGCCATGATACAAACCCAAAGGTTCTTTAAGCAGCTCCTAGGACAATTTCCTCTTTTCCTAAAGTACTCTTTCATCCACCAACTCCAAATATAGTTACTGATATTTTAAGTTGTTTAGTTCTTTAACCAGATTAAGTTTAAAAAAAGTGACTAAAAGTCAATTCACTGACAATACTTTAAATTCAGATGATTTGGCTTCTGGAACAATATTTGCTTGTTTCAAACCATATTTAGAAGATGAAGAAGCAGTTGTCTGAGACTCTCTTATCTCACACTGCTACAAGACTCTGGAAACTGCTCTGTGATGAGGTGATGTCCTTTTGGAAAACTTCAGTGCACTTGGAGTAAATCCCTAGAGTTCAGGCCACTTGGCAAGGACACTGTAGTCTCCACCCAAGTCATATATGCTGTGGGAAAAGACAACTTTTGCTCAGCCAGAACAAACTGCTTGCATCCAAAAGGGCAGGAGATGAAAAGCAGAAATGGAGAACTGCAGTTGGGAATAACATCTAAGACTTTGCATCATTTGTCTCACCTTGACTTATGGTCTGTAACAGGACATATTATTCTTGCTGGTACTCCAGATCAGTTAAAATGAAGATATTGCAACAGCTTCAGCTGAACTTAAAACCAGAGCATTTTCACACAGCTAACATTAAAAAAAAAAAGTACTGTGTGATTCATATTATTTTTCTTTTGTATTATGATATTTATTTTATGCTGTTCCCACGTTTCCTGGTACTTAGAATACTTTGGAATAACTGCCAGCACATAATTACATGGTTGTGTTTGTCAAGAAGTGTAGTCGTGAGTATGGCATTTAGGATTTTGGAAGCTGAGATACTACCAGAGAAAGTTTGGAGTGCTAACATGCTGAATAATAGTAATAAAAATGAATATTTATCTATAAATAATCTTGGTAGACTTCAGAATTCCACAATGGTGAGGTAAACAAAGCAACAGCCTTCTTTGGTTTGGGTATGCTCTGTGTTTAGAAAGTTTTTCTGGTAAATATTGATGTTAGAAACTTGACTTTTCAATAAAATTTTAGGATCTGAAGCAGCTTTGTGGCAATGGGCATATTCCAGTGCTGTGCCCTTCTGATGGTGGGAATTGCCAATTTAAAAGAAGTGTGAACCGAGATTACACGTCACCATTTGACAAGGCTGAGAGCTCCACATATGTGTGTCAATTGCTGTTGCTCTGTGGCTGACTTTATCTTTAGTCATGTCAAATCCTACCCAAACCCATACATTTTTATTATGCTTGCAAGGTGGCATGCTCGTTCGCAAATGTTTGGGTTTTTTTTTAACTTTTCCCTTGTACACACAAGCAACTTGCCAGGCTGAAAGTTAGCTGTTTCCTCAGCAAAACACAGGGAGCTTCTGTATTGTGGTTCTTCAACTGCCTCCCTGGAAAGCAACTGTGAATTAGGTTGAATTGTCATTACTGAGTGATCTGGCCCATTTTTCTGGTCAGGGTAACGGCCAGTGCCATACAGAATGGAGGCTCATATGTTTGTATATCTGCTGGTCCTGCTGCTGTACATCTCTGGGAACAACTATTGTCATATAGCAGGAGCTACGGGTAGCCTATGTGGTGCGCATACTTTTGAAGTACTAGAATCCTCTGACAGTGTTTAAAAAAGAACCATTCAGACAGAGCCAGAGTGAAGGAACTGAGGGAATAACAAACGAGAACGACATCTGGAAACTGCATGACTGAATGCGAGCTGTCCTTACCAGAATTAAAGTACCAGGCACGATATGTAGTTTTCTGATACCTACAAGCAGCATACCCTGCTTTTGCCATAAACTCTCTGTAATAATTAGTCCAAAGTTGTTATCTCACAGCAAGAGTCTAGAACAAAGCAGATGTGAAGATTAGGTTTCAAATGCAGTAAACTGGTTTACAAATCTACCCAGTGTATTGAAACGTGTCTCATATATTGTTAAGGATTCTAATTCAACGATGTATCTCCTCTGAAAAGAGCCAAACAACCTCCCCTCCAAACCCTTACCAGCACCACCAAACCACTACATATTTTCTAGTTATAGATTATTGTTTACCTCTGCTTTGGAGGAATGAGACATTGGCGGGGTAATGAAATCAATCTCTGAAATATTCCTATACCTGTATTTCTCCAGGAACTTATTAATTACTTTGTACTATGCATATTTTCCTAATAAATTTAGAACATTTCCTCTTAAGGAGAATAATCTTGTAAGGGCCGCCTAGTGCATAGACAGATTATATTCTACTTGTTATCATGATCTAAAAAAAAAACAACATGAAGCTTCAGTAGTAAAAATAACACTTATGCCATTAGTTTAATGTGGCATACATCATATTAACTGTTATAAAGTATTTTATATGTGCATTAATATTTTTTATACCACAGATCCTATGGTATGTAATTATCAGTATCCTGACCCTTCACAGTTCTGAATGCCACAGGAAAGAATCATTGGTGCTCTGAAATACTTTTTATTTGGGGAAATTTTCCTGATTTGAGCTGACAACTTTGAGTTTATAACCCAAAGAAAGACCTCAGGGCTTTTTTTGACTTTTCTAAGCTGAAATAGATGTACAGACACAGAGAGTAAAAGAAAACTTTTTTTTTTTTTTCAGCAATCCAATGGCAAAACTCTTTTTTTATCCCAGCTAATGGATATTCTTGATATTAGGACTGAATCCTTTCCTGATTACAACCTGCAACTGCTTACGATTTCA